>NC_056725.1:1998686089-1998943589 GCF_019279795.1 Protopterus annectens | reverse complement strand
TACCTCTACATACAAAGAGTGCTTCAAATGATATTTATACTCAAGTAAAATAAAATCAAATATTTCTGTTGCCTTTATTTTTTCTATGTCTCCATTTTAGGTAATGTAGAACAGTGTTTTCTTTTTCAAAGCAGCACATTTTTTATTTTAATTTTTAAGCAAGAAAAAAATGTGTGTTCTTTTCCCACCACTAAATTTCAAAAGTCAAGACATTTGTTCCACAGAGAGGCAAATATAATGCAGTCAAGACTGTCTGAGTCATTGTTTACTTAAAACCTGTCAAAATATTGTGTTTATTTCCAGAAGGTAGCAATGCTTCTAGAAATACTATCTTAGAAGAGCAGCAGCAGTCTTTCCATGTGGCATATGATGCACAGATCAGTACCATTACTAAGGGGAATAAATCATACTGCACCAGAGCAGGATTATGAAAATGTTGATGAACACAAGGAAAATATATTCCCTGCAGCAATAAAGCCACTGTGACATAATATTCTGACTGCACTTAAGGTTTCTTGTCTTAATTTGTACAACTCATATGTCTCATACTTTCTCTAATTTGTGCTTATAACTACCTCACAACCAATGTTACTATGGTCCACATATCGCATTAACACGTCCTTGTTTTATTCTATTATTTCTTCTGGATTTTAATAATAATATTAATAAAGGAATAATTTAACTGTATAATGCATCAAAATGTGCCATAAGAGAACACTGCTTCACCTTCACAAAACAGGACATTTGTTGTATACTAGGGAAGCTTTTTTTTCAGTGGCCATGATTTTGGACTTGGAAGGCATGTTCTGTAGGCTAATAAATGTACTGCCAGTAAGCAAACTAAAATAAAATAAGTAAATAAATAACTAAACAGAGAGGGGAACATTCTGGGAAGCATATAGAGATACATAGACATGTGCTGCTCTGCAGTGCAAGCCTTGAGTGTGGGTTGCTGAGATATGCTTTAGAAAATTGTGTGAGGCAGACTTTTACTGTCAATAAACCACAATCACACTGGACGCTGCAGGAAGGCTAAGAAACAGCATTCATCTAATGCAGCTGATAGATGCAAGGTAAAGCTGATGCACAAATAATGAATCATAAGTGATTGTTTCCTGATACGTATGTTTTGGGCCTATATTAGAACACCGAAGTTTCAAAACTTCCAGTGTTCTAATATTGAACCCTATTAATCGAAAATTTAAAACATTGAACATACAGAACAGTGAATTTTTTCCTAGGGAAAAAAATTCACTGTTCCAAAACACATACAGACAACACAAGCACACCAAACAAACAGCAATCCACACACATACACCTAAACTTTTACACCTAACCCTGCACTAAACTATACATACACTACTAACTATCCACTTACCTTAACCCAAACCCTAACCCTAAGGTCCGTCACTATTGCACAGTCACATCACCCACAACCTTACCCTAACTCATCTACCCCACCCTATCCCTCACGTCCACACAATCGCACACTTACCTGACCTGCGCCCTAACCCTAACTCACCTAATCCGCCCTAACCCTCGCATCCACACAATCGCACACTTACCTGAACCCGACCTGTAACTTTCCCCCACAGAGCTGAAAATACCGAAGCAACAGAAACAGACAACCAAATTCTTTCCCTAGGAAAAAATTTGTTTTTCTGTTTCTTCGATATTTTCAGCGTTCGCTGAAAATGGGTCGATATTAGAATACTTGAAGTTTTGAAACTTTAGTGTTCTAATACAGACCAGTATGTTTTGATATGTATGTTGCAGATGCTCTGTCTTCACACAGGGTGAAAAGTGGATGCAGCAGCATCTAAAAGAAAAAAGATTACATCTTGAACAGAAAGATCATAAGATATAGCTATGAAAGAATATGGGCCAGATTCAGGAAGCCTCCCTGTAAGAGTTATAACTCTTACACGGAAGCTGCAGTTAAACGGTGTGATGTCAGTAAGTCATGCATATGCATGAGGTGCATAAGGCATGCTGAATCACACTGTAACTCTTACACGGTCCATGTAAGAGAGTAGGGGGCGTATCCGTAGGCTAAGCCCTGCATGCGGACACGCCCCCGTAAGTGTATAATGGCTGAAAGTAAACAGCCATGAGAGAGGCCATGGAAATGTAAACAAACACACTACACAACACATTCCCCCACAGACCATCAGTGTACAAAGTGAACAGAGGCTATAAAATGAAAATAAAAACTGTTTTATTTTTTTTAACCCCCGTAAATGTGTGCTACTGTGTGCGCTCGTGTGCGCGGGTGTGCTACTAGCGCAACTGCAGTTAGCAATCAGTGGAAAAGGATATGAGAACTAAATATGCAAAGTAAGTCAAGAAGAAATAGCTTAGCAGTAGAGTTGCCGGCTTAAGAGTAGGCAGGCAGGGTTCGAGCCCACACAACAACCTTTTTTTTTTTGTAAATAAGCACTAAAAAAGCCCCTGACAGTATTGTCCAAATGTAAAAGTATACCCTTTTGTAAAATGGAATGAAATGGAGCATATATATTGAAGTAACACAATAATAAAAATAATTAGAAATGTACCGATAGCTAAGCTGCTGTGAGACACAGTGCCCGTAGCTGCGTAGTGTTTAAAAAGCTGCAATCGGTATGCCCGTTGCTAAGCACCGGTTTAACAGGCTGAAACTGTTTGCAACTAGCTGTGCTTAGCTTAACATGTGTGTCACTAGCCAATTAAGGTGTATCCCAGCGCACACCGTTTGCGCCGCTCCCACAAGCTAACTGGCAGTGCGCATGCGTTACCTCCGCGCAAACGAGCGCAGACCTGCTTTTAAGTGCTTAAAAGTGCTTATGGCATGTTTGATTGACAGGTCCTCAACTCATTTCTGTCAGGAAAATTAAAAATCAGTGGTTAGAGTCGAACCCAGGATACCATGCACTAGAGTCAAGGTACTAAACCACTAAGCCATGACAGCAATACCTAGAAATGCAGAAATAGCATATATATGGGATAAAATACAGAATGGAGCATGATAAAGCATTTTCAGTGAAGTAGATACAATTCCAAAACGGCCAATCAGAGAAATGTGTGGGAAAAGCGGCATATATAAGCCCCATAGGCAGGAATACACACCATAACCGATTGTAGAACAGACCTGCAGTCAGAATGAGTGGAGTAGGTAAGGGACATTGCTTTCGAGCACAGCGTTGGGGCGTTGAGGAGTCCAGATACATGGTCTGGCTCCTTGTCCATCATCACGAGGCCCAACTCATGCAGGGCCAGGTCTCATGGGGAGCGTACAGGGCGGAGGCATGGGACCAGTTGGCTCGTGATCTGACCAGTGCTACTGGCATTCCACGCACTGGTGAGCAGGTCCGTCACCACCATGCGGACCTGAAGCGGCGTAAGCAAGACCAGTTGACCCAATGGATCCAGGAGGCCCGGGATATGCCCAACGCCCCACTACTGAGTAAGTTACATTTTACTCATGTATGTAAGGATTTCAACTAGCTGATACCATGGAGATGTGTAGTCCAATATTACTTCCTTTGTATTACAGCTGCAGGTGTCCGCTCTGCGAACCGTGAGACGCATGACCGTAGGCTGGCGCGGCTGCACCACCATGCAGGTTAGTAACCCCATCTAGTACTTGTAAATAAATATTATAGTGTAGCATGTATCAGAACACTGCAGTGTATTGATTAAAAGTAATCTAATGTGCAAGCAAGAATTGAAAGTTTGCAGGTATGGCTGCAACAAGTTCATCAGTATGCAAGTGTGACTGGACAAATAATTTATAGAAATAAATAGTGCTGTAATACAGATGTCCCACCATTAATTGAATGTAGTATAACCTGCAGTAGTCTCCAGAGTACAGCTTCAGAATCTGAGGTAGACACATATGTGATTTATCCCCTGTTGAAATGCTGAATCATGACAGAAGTGAGGCTGTTGGAAAGTATTTGAATCACCACAGGTCTAATATGTGAACAAAGCCTAGAAGTACCAACCTGAACTGTGAAGTTGCAGGATGTGAGAGAGTGACAGAAAGGGTCATGTATGAATAAATAAAGTAGTAATAACCCCTGAATATATTAGCCCCAGTGTGTTTCCACAGAACTAAATGCATGTGTGAAGTACAAATTAA
This sequence comes from Protopterus annectens, assembly GCF_019279795.1. Lineage (NCBI taxonomy): Eukaryota > Metazoa > Chordata > Ceratodontiformes > Protopteridae > Protopterus > Protopterus annectens. Next base: position 1,998,939,469 of record NC_056725.1, on the reverse strand, counting down.
CATCCCAAACTGATTTCAGTGTGTCTGAATCTGGAATTGTCAAGGCCAAAATCTGTATATGGTGATAACAGTAAACAATTTGCAGATAGAATGAATGATTATCTGACAGACTAAACAGCCATAGTTGTCCACTGTCCTGTCATCAAAGTGTAGCAGGATGATGTATCTGATCAAATTAAAAATAAGTAGGATAGTGATGTATTTGTAACAGGTGTAGCATGACAGTCAAATAAAAATCATTTTGAAACATCAGCCTCAACTTAATTGTGTACCTATTACAAATGTATATCAATGTGTAACTTATGAATGTGTCATCACTTTATATCTCCACCCAACCCTATAATTCCATATAACAACACCCAATAAATATTGGTATGTGAACATTTCATTAACCATGGACATTTGTCCGTTTCAAAAATATATGCATGTTTGTTCGTGCATGTGCCCTGTTCATACCTGCAAATCTGATGGCCTGTTGCCATTAATCAACCCTGCATGTTGTTTGATTGTGTATTTCCGTTCAAATAATGCATGTGATATTGATATGCCCCTTGTTCAATGGTGTTAATATCTGGGTGTTTGTTTAATGGGAATACCAATGCATGCTGTTACAACTAATCTGAATGGAATAATATGCCACTAACCCAAACTAACATAACTACTCACAAACCTAGAACGCTTGGGAAGGCAGGTCCCAGCGGACCCACCTCTCCCACCTCAGCTGGCAACTGCACCTGGCACTAGTGCCCAGGCCGGACCCTCCTCTGGTGGCCCTGTGCCACCTTCGGGTGGAAGCGCTGCAGGGGATGGGGCCCGTCCCCCCTCTGCAAGCGTGGCCGGAGGAGTTCGTCCACTCACCCTCCAAGGTGTCCGGTCTGTGGTGTGAAGGGAGATCCAAGACTCCGTTCTTGGGCCCCTATGCCAGCTCGAGGCTCGTGTGGCACAGCTAATGGCCCCGGCCGTTGCCCCGCCTACACAGCCCCCAGCACAGCCCCATCCTGGGCTGTGAAGGAACAGTGGCAACTGCCTATGGGTGGGGATATCAGTTCCACTGTTGCCATCTGTGGGCTCATGCGTCTTGGATATCCCAACCTCCGTCCCCGTCAATTGTGTAACCCCCCACGTGTGTCATACACCGCCCCTGTATGCGTCTTGTCTGTCTTGCCTGTTAACCTACCCAACCTACCTCCCCAGCTATACCGACTTCCTTCACCTGACATACCACTCTCCCTGAAAAAAAAAAAAAAAGGGCACTCTGTACCCAAAAAAATTACGCCCCATACATAGCTGTCCATGTCGCACACATGTCCGCTTGACATTGAAACTGTTAATTACAATTGGCTCTACAACAAACATTAATGTTGTCCTGACACCTCTCTCAGGGGTGGAAGGTTTCAAATGTCTCACCAAAATACATGGAAATGCACAGCTGTTGCTGCTAAAGACATGGGCATCTATGGGCCTTACCTACATCCCTCCTGCAAATCCCACACTTGTTTCCCTACTGTCTTACCCTCTTTGTGACCCCTTTTTCACCACTTTCCTGTCACCCCTTTTTCTTTTCTTTCAAAGAAAATAGCGCGGGTGTGCGCTTGTGTTAGCGGAGCTCACCGTCAGTGCGCATGCGTGAGCTCCGTGCAAACGAGCGCAGACCTGGTTTTAAGTGCTTAAAAGTGCCTTTATGGCACTTTGATTGACAGGTCCTGTACTCATTTTGAAAGTCTGGAAAGAAAAATAAATTCCTACTGCCAGTCTCGAACCCAGGACCTTGGTAATATAAGTCTGTATGACCTACCACTAAGCCATGACTGCCATACAAGAACATTGTTCTAAAATAAATATAACATGTAATAGTAGGAATCAATATAAAGGCAATATAGGAGGTGTACTACCCAATACATCTCAGGTAGAGTTTTAATGTCCGAATTACTGGATTCCCACACTAGTTCAGTGTTAACAGAAACAGCCCTACTAATTGTTCGCTTATACATAATAATGTAAGGTAATGTACACATAAGAAGATATGTAAATGTACACATACATATATATAAATATATAGTAATACATAAAAATATAGTCGTAGGTGTCAGTATCCATACACAATCACTACAGGAGACAGTGAAGATAAACGCAGAAGCCAGAATCTGCAACACAGCCTGACCCCTCTGAGACCCACTAACCCTTTTAACTGCTTAAAGGTGGCTTTAGCACTTTGATTGACAGGTTCTGTACTCATTTTGAAGGTTTGGAAAGAAAAATAAATTCCCACTGCCAGTCTCAAACCCAGGACCTTGGTAACATTAGTCTGCATGACCTACCACTAAGCCATAACTACCACATGAGATCATTGTGCTAAAATAAATATAACATGTAATAGTAGGAATCAATATAAAGGCAATATAGGAGGTGTACTACCCACACTCACTACAGGAGACAGTGAAGATAAATGCAGCAGCCAGAATCTGCAACACAGCCTGACTCCTGTGAGACCTACTAACCCCTTAACTGCTGGAAGGTGCCTCCAGCACTTTGATTGATAGACCCTGTACTCAATTTGAAAGCAAAATACAAGCATACTAGTAGGCCCTACCACAAGACCATTGTAACACTAGTCTGTATGACCTACCAGCAAGACATGACTCTCATACAGGAATATAGTGCTAAATAAGTGGAACATGTAATAGTAGGAATGAAGATAAAGGCAATATAGTATGTGTACTACCCTAAGCATGTCAGACAGACCTTCACTGTCCCAATTACTGGATTCCCATACTAGTGTGTGTTAACAGAAACAGCCCTGAAAATTGTTAGCTTGTACCCAATATTGTCAGCTAATGTACATATATGACAGTATGTATATGTACACATATGTATATATAGCAATACATAATAAATATAGTTGTGGGTGTCAGTATGCATACACACTCACTACAGGGAACAGGTGGGAGAAATGCAGCAACCTGAATTCACAACACAGCATGAAGCATGAGAGATGTACTAACCTTCACACTCACAGAACATTTTCCAACAGCATACCAGCATGGTCCACGCCCTTACAATCTGAAAGGGCAACGCCTATCTCACATACCTTTTTATAGCACTGTCCTGAAATCACAGTGAGACATGCAATCAGTACACAACTGGCTGTATGCAATTAGCCAATGCTGCCTTACAATTGGTGGAGAGGCCATCACATGGGCCTATGCAGATACCTACAAAAGCATTCAGTACCCACACTCCACACATGCAATACAATCATTGCACAAACCTGAGAAAGAGAGAGAGAGAGAGAGAAACAGAAATACGAAAATAAACAGACTGACAGCAGCAAAACCAGCAGCAGCAGCAGAAAACTGCAAGCAGCAAGCAGAATCACTGATACAGCAACAGCTGCCACAAACACAGATAATGCAAAGTAGCAGGTTAATACTGTGTTTACTGTGACACCTCCAAATGTATCATAGTTCACTATCTATAGGTATGTCCATGAGATAGGTTGTGTGTACATAGTCCTGAAATATATGCATATGTAATATTGCTGTACATGTTGCCCATACTTAAAACTTCCATAGCTTAGAACACAAGGCCAGTTGTGCATATGATGCAGAAGTTACCAGGGTCAGTAGAGGTTACTCCTCATTGGTGTGGGACCACTGTGTATGTATGGCACTGTGCAGGTACTTATCCCGTAGTATGGCCAGGGATTAATATCAGTCTGTCATGTGGTGCTATGTCCTCCAGGGGTGAATGTAGCACACATCCAGGGATACCATTTCGTAACAGTCATGCTATGTGTTCTGCAATGATGAGGGTGGCTCTCACCTGGACATGTGAGAGTATAGGGAGGTTACAGTCATCTGGGATAACTAATACCACATGTGTAGGAGAATGGGGGGGTACCTGCACTTAAACTGTCTGCAACAATGTTGCCAATATCTGTGCATTTGGTGAATGTGAAGCATCTTAACACTGCTGACCACAGATGCCTTGCCATCATGTGAATCTGCCCTGTGCTGCAGTAGCCTCCTACTATTGTTATACAATATGCCTGTATCTGTAGTCCACTGGACAGGATTAATAAGTGGTGTGCAGTTGTTCTGGGTTAGATATGTGTGTGCACAGTACATGCAGTATGTGGGATGTCTGTGGTAAGCATATGCAAAGGTGCCGGCGGTGTGTGTTGTGGCTTCCACTGGCCCAATGGGCTGCATGGATAGCATCACTGTCATAACTAGTGAATAACTGTGTAATTACATGCATACATAGCAAGGTAGTGTACTGTGCTTGTGGTGTTGTTCGGATATGTATATCCAGGCTGAGTAATGTGTGTCCACATCACAGGGTTGGATGGCAACACACATCCAGTATGTAGGGATGAACACCCAGAGTGTGTCAGACGTGTCGCCTGTGCAGAAATATCCAGCCATTACCTGTGCATCCCCCACAACACACACACATGCAACATATGGCAGAAGTACTATAGCAGTACACACATGTTCATAGGTTCATACTAGGCTATTTGCCCTAGGGCATTGGTAAGCCTAGTAGAATGTGTTTGTCTTTCGCCACCCAATTACAAGTTATGCTGCTATGCCCTTGTCCGACGTTAGTATACTGTGCCTCTGTCTAACAGTGACATAGAAGTGATACCTGGGGTACAACTATGATCTCCATCCATTCATCCAGATTCCTATGGAAGAGAGTCAATGAGGGACTCTGCCTAACCTGTAGTGTGAGCTCATTACAGAGTGAAGGGAGCCTCTCGGTTAGGAATATGCCCCTCCAGCATGTCCATGTATGTCAGTGCTGAGGTCCAGCTCTCCTGAGCATGTGGCTGTATGGGACTCTGATTGCCTGAGGTGCAGCATGTTCATTACTGCTGGGTAGGACATGGCTGTTTATGGCACGCACAGATTGCCTCTGAACAGGCAGTATGCCACTGAGTCCAGCTGGATTTCCTTTACCTGGGCAGCATATGACATCTGTATGAGCCATTGCATCCCCTTGATGAGGTACTGTTGTCCTGTACCAGTTGCTGTAGGTGTCTGGTTAGGTACATCCCAAAAGGTGCATTGTACGCAATTATAGGCCTGATGATGGATGAGTAAAGAGGCACAATGACCTCCCCTGCCATACATGTGAATCCCTCATGATTAGCTGGGCTATATAACATGTCTTTCAATCCACGTTGGCCATGTGGTTGACAAATGACAGACCACTACCAAGTTTCTTGCCCAGGTCCCCAACTACGTCTTCTGTACTCAATGGCCTAACACCTATGTTGTACTTTGCCACCAATGTGGAGGCGTGGGAATCTGCATTGAATACTGAGACTCCCCCTCCCTTGTTCAAGTGTTGGGGCCGACAAGAATGGTAACAGCTATAACTTGGTAGTACTGGTGTGCTCCTGTGAAACCTGAAACAGGTTCATGTTACTGCACAGATATCGATGTCCAGAATGCTAAGTAGGGTTTTGAGTGCGTGCATCCTGAGGTCTAGACTTCCGGTGTTGAGTAGCATCACTCTTACTTCCTCATCCTTTGTGATACAAATGGATGTGGGTTTGCCTTATGAGCCTTGCCCAATACAGGCACTATGGGTGTAGCAATAGGCTCCGCCAAATTCCAATAGGACAGGGGTGACAGGTGCAAGAGGTCCCTAGCAAAGCATACCACCCCAAGATGGCAGGCATTGGCACACCTGTGAATGACACCAGTATGTCAGTCAATTGATGGAAGGGATCATCGTGCCTTGATATTGTGGCATTGTTCTTGGTGAGGGTAGGGTGCTACTCAAGGTCAGGGTCAAACTCTCGAAAAACAATTAAATGAAAACCAAAAGTAAACAAAATCAGAGGCCCCTTGTCGAAAGAAACAGCTCCACAGGTGAATCCTTAACGCAATTTTATTAACAGAAAACAGCGTTTTCGCCACAGTTATATGCAGCTTTATCAGAGGTAAAAAAGTAATCTGCAAGTAAAAGACACTGCATAAATATCCTAAAACCAGGAAATGACATAAACCAACTTCCTGGAGTTTAACAAAGTTGCTTATTGTGACAACACATAAAAGTGCCTTTACTATCACATACTGCAACCTGTTTAAAAACATAATGCAGACAACCAGCTCACATATTTTTTAATATGTGAGCTGGTTGTCTGCATTATGTTTTTAAACAGGTTGCAGTATGTGATAGTAAAGGCACTTTTATGTGTTATCACAATAAGCAACTTTGTTAAACTCCAGGAAGTTGGTTTATGTCATTTCCTGGTTTTAGGATATTTATGCAGTGTCTTTTACTTGCAGATTACTTTTTTACCTCTGATGAAGCTGCATATAACTGTGGCGAAAACGCTGTTTTCTATTAATAAAATTGCGTTAAGGATTTACCTGTGGAGCTGTTTCTTTCGACAAGGGGCCTCTGATTTTGTTTACTCAGGGTCAAACTGTCTTGGGCTACGTGCTCAGAGAGCTCTGTACTGTCTCATGTCATGTAGTCCAGGGAGGTATGTGTCAGGTCATTCACACCAGCATGGACATTGACTGAGTCATACCTGTACTTGCCTTGGGGTTACCTGAGTGTTTGTGTTATGTGGCAGGTCATAGTGCCCGACAGGCTGCACACCGTTACCCTCACCTCATTAAGCCTGGTGAATGTGATTTTAGTGTGCCTGATGATAGAGGCACCTAGTACAGGTGTATGAGGTGTGTTGTGTACTGTTAATGGCTGTGAGTGTTCAGCACATTGGCTTTGTGTGATATGTGTTGCACGTGTTCGTTTCCGTGGTAGTGGTTGCCTGAGTGTCTACTTAGGAGGTCTCTGCTGCGTAGGCAGACCTGTAGTCCGAGCCTACAAGTATGTTCATGTGTGATCATGTGTTAGTTCTGCTGTCGTGGTAGGTCTATGTGAGACTGGAAGTGTAGTGAGTGTGGTTTCCCTCGCCACCTGACGGGTTATGGCAGTATTGAGTAGACAGAGCCTAGCCTCCAGTTTGGTATATGGTTGCATCACTCACATGAGTTTGAATTTGTTGTTAGGAGGAGGGGGTTGTCTGTGTACATGCAGCTGTTCTAACATTGTCTCTGGAGTACCACACTCACCAGCTGGACTGGGAGGGAACTGACAACTGACCTCTGGACATGCTAGAATACTATTGTGAATTCCGTAATAATTGAAAACAAGGTCCAGTGGGGAGTGAGGGTGTACTGATATTACCTACAACTGCTGACTGATATAAAAGCGTCAGTGAGCAAGTGCCAGGTAACCTAAGTGCAATGTGTCACAATTAAGTAAATGCAACAATGACAAGCAGTCACTTGCTGTCATGTGTAACATGGAAGTACGTACAGTAAGCAATGCAGATATCAGTAGTGAGTCACAGACGTGTTGAGAAGCTGTGTATTATGTGGAAGTAGCATACCAGTGAAATAACAAGCTAACAAATAACAAGCATATAAACAAAGGTAGATCCAGGAGGCCTGGATGTAGTGTTTGCTACAGCAAACAAGGTGTAGCAATGTCAGTAAGTTACAGCTCAGATATGCAGGCACTATAAACCTGAAACCAGATGTCCCCAGCTATGAATGGCAGAGTACAGCCTATTGTCACACACGAGTGCAGACCACAAACCTTGTTAATGTTAAATAACTGGCCTGAAGGCCAACTGCCTATACCAGAACTAATACACTTGTACACTGGGCCCTCAATCAGCAGTTCCCAACTTCAATGGATGAAAGATATGTGTCCTGCCACCACAGTGCTTGCCACAAACCTCCCTAATGTAAAACAACTGGCCTGAAGGCCAAGTGCTTAGTCAAAATGACTTAGCATGATAGCTACACTGTAATCAAGTTACAACCAAGCAGTAATAAGTACAATTTAATACTCCCTGTATAGAATGTGTACCATGTATTGCTGAGATACTATGCTGATAACCTGTTTGTGTACCTTTCCAGATCAACATGGCTCCAAAAAGGAACCCAGCATATTCTGCTGCGGAGGATGACGTGATTCACCAGAGCCTGGTGCGTGACTATGCCATCCTGTTCTCATGCACCACCCAGAATCAGCAGGAGAGGTTTGCACTGTGGCAAAACCTACTTAGCAGGATAAATGATGTTGGCATGCATAATAGGACATATGAGCAGGTGAGACATCACTGCAGTGATTTGATTAGAAATGTCCGCCAGTGTGCTGCAGATATCCGCAGGCAACAGGTTGCCACAGGTGGGGGGGTGGCCACACATCCCCCCCTCACCAGACAGGAGGGGCTACTGCTAAGTGTTGTGGATCCAGCCCCAGAACAACAACAGCAACAGTCATGCATCATGATGGAGGTTGGATCCACACAGCAGCAAGACACCGAGCGTGCAGGTAAGATGCCATATTTATTTATTGTTATTACTTTTGCATTTGTTGACCAAGATAGTCTAGCTGGATATATGTCCACTTTCAGTAGAGGCCTGGGGAGAAAAGCTCCACACATAACATAATAAAGGCAGACAGACAAGTTGTTAATACAGACAGCCAACAGAATAGAAATATACACCATCCTGTTAATTAAATCGACATACATTTAAGGAACTCAAACAGTTTAGAGTCATACACAATGTACTGTCGGTTTCAAAGCAATTCTTCCTAAAGCATAACGGTTATGCAATAAGGCAAAAGCCATATAGATAATACTTAGGGCTCAGAAGGGTAGAGAAGTAGAAGGAGTATGAAAGATAAAATAATAGGGAAGAGGCAGGAGTCAAGAAGGGAAGTGAGGAAAAGAAGGAAGACAGTCAAGAGGAGGTGGGAGGGATGGGAGAAGTAGGTCAGAGCATAGAAGGACATCAAGGTGAAAGAAACAGGGTAGAAGCTAGTTTTATGCACAATGAGGGGTTAAAGGTAAAGAGAGGGTGGGGAGAGGGACGTTAGCCTGGAGTCCAACAAGAACAAAGCCAGTGGTTTTGGAAGTACAGTTTGAGTTGTCGTTTGAAGAGAGGTAAGGGTGAGATTAGAGTTAACTCCTGGTATGTACATACGACTGTTCTGTACACTGTTACTTCATGCACGCATAAGGTGTGCATGTGGTATGTATATGTCATCATGATATGTAATTGTGCATGTGTGATATAGACATTATGAGCAGCTGATGTGTATAAGGGAACTAGTGTACTACTGTACTGTATCATGTGCAAAACAAATGGCACACTTGTGCCCACTGACATTACTCTCTTCACACTTCCAGGTCCCTCCCATCTAGCAACGAGGCAGGCCATACATGCTGGTGAGTGTTTTTAACATTACCTGAAAAACAATTTATAATACTAGTAAGAGTAGTGTAACGCTGTAGTAGACATGCTGGTGAGTGTGTTAATAATAACTGTAATAACCAGTTGTACTAAATTAAGAGTAGTGTAACACAGTACTGATGTGTGTGTTTACTGTGCCTGTGCCCATGTGTGCATGTGTGTTAGTGTCCATGAGTGCATGTGTCCATTTCTGAATGTGTGCATTAGTATTGAAGTGCATCTCTGTCAAATATGTGTTGGGACTGTAATCTGTGTTCCCTGTTTTCCTCCCGTAGGTTCTGGTGCTGCTCTGGTGACCTGCAGCAGGGAACCTGAATCTTGTGCCCCAGGTACTGATGATGATGAAATGTCTGTAATGGTGCAAGAAGGTGTGTCTGGGTCCACCATTGGTCAGCCAATTGACAGTACACAGCTGTCAACCCCGTCAATGCACACAGTCATCCTGCCGTTACATCCTTTGTCACCATTGTCCCTAGGTGATGGACAGTCTGCAGTGGGCATAGCTCAGGGTAATGTGGTACCTGTGGTACATGCATCCCCACAAGGCAGCCATGAGCAGGGTCCTCCAATGGTACCACGCAGACAGTCGCCCATGGGTTCTCGTGGGGGCATCCGTGGCTGTACTGCCTCTGGCCGACGTGCCCAAGGAGGTATGTCAACCTCCACTATGTTTAGAACTGTCATGCAGGCACAGGCACATATGGAAAGGTACACCAGACAGGGTCTGAGGGAGCTGAGAGCATGTCACACAGCCATGACAGACGGCATGCGTGACGTTGCGAATGCTATCCGTAACTTCACAGATGTCGTTGACAGACGTTGTGGGGGCATAGAACAGCTGCTCCACAACCAGATGTCCATGGGCCAGGGCGATGGTGTGCGTTTGCGACGTTGACGTGGCCGTATGCCAGCAACAGCACCAGCTGGCAGTGGCCGCAGACGACAACAGGCCCACTCACGCACCTCAAGTGCCAGCACCAGCCCCAGCAATGCTGGGTCTGTGCTGTCATCAGGAGACCACGTGCACATGGCTCTGGACAGTCCCAACAGGGAACTGTGTCCAGTCAGCACACCCCTGCTTCTGACGACAGTACCCAGTCTGGGTTAGTACCGGATACGGCCCGTAGCACCCCTGCCAGGCACAGGTACCGTGTCCATGCCCACAGACACTGATCTGGATAACCTGACAGGTGCAGTCTGTGGCTGTCCACAAAACCCTGTACATGGCAGCCATTATGTGTGACTGTGTGCGTGCTTACACACATGCAGATACCTAACACCTAGGGCAAACACATACACACACACACTGCACCAACACTGGTCCACCCTGTACTGCTGCCCCTCACAAACACACATACACACACATGTCAATTGGTGTCACCAGTGGCTGGCTTGGGCATACCTAACCCACACCCTGTGCATATGATGACACTGTGCCACCTCCTGCATACTACAACATTGCTGCAGGAAAAGGTATACATGTTGCTGATGCACAGGGTGACTACATAGATGTGTATAAGTAGTAACATGTTTGTAACTGTTCACTGTTCCAGTATGATTGTGTGTATATCCCAGCAGTCCTGCTGCAGTAACTGTATGAATGTCCTCAATTGTTATCTGCACCCAAACTACTTACCAAAGTGTACCAGCTGCACACCATCACATGCTAACATTGACCATGGGAATGCGCATCATGTGCTGTTATGTAGATTCAGCTATATGTATCTGTTCTGTCACACATGCATTTATACACACCCTGCTACCCGCACACATGCACACGCTCACCTGCCATTCCCATTATTTATTACCCTACATGAGTAGCTGTCGATACATGACAGGTACACATTTGAGAAGTGCACTATGTTGTTTACTACTCACTTCCTCTTCTCTACCTGTACTCACAGGGTGCAGGCAACCTCATCAGTTCAAAGATGTAATGTGCATCAGGTACTGTGGTGCCCTGATTGCCACATCAAACATGTTTCCCATACGGAAATGCACACACAGACACATCCCACATCCACACACTTGCCACATTCAGGCTTCAAAACACTATCTAGGTATATTCTGGTACATGTGCATGTTACAGTAGCATGTAACACTATACTGAGTACTGGCAGTTGTCTGTTGTCATGTTGTTTGTATAGAATAAAAGAATTGTTTGATTATCCTACTTTGTTTTGTGGACATTACTTGAAGAAGTGTTACCTTACATGTGTTATTGGTACCACCACCTTCTCTTTTGTAGTTTTGTTTGTATAGGGTGCTGTCAACATCACTGCTTGTTAAGGGTAATGAGCACCCTGCAGTGCATAGCCCCATGTGGCAAAAGCCACATCCCAACCCCATCATTATGCACACACACTAACCCCACCCACAGTAAAACACATACTTTCCATTTGCAAGATTCAAACCCATACCCATACCTAACTGTGTTATGTCAGTAGAAACAGACACATTAGCAGAGTGTGCTATATGCAGTAGTTGTGGAAATCCTTTCTAATGCTGTACTTAGAGGGTGCTGACATCATCTGTGTGTAGGAGGAGGGATGTGCACCCTGTAGTGTGTTCTCCCAGTTGGCAAAAGGCACTTATCCCTCCCAGCATAGTGCACACACATAAACCCCACTCATACTAACACACATACATTCCCTTTGCAGGATTCAAACCCCTACCTAACTATGTTATGACACTGGAGAAAGACGCATTAGCAGAGCGCGCTATGCACATTACTGGAGGACTTTAATACAGGTAATATAGTTATACAGTCCTGACATCATCAGTGTTTCAAAAGGGGGATCTGCATCCTGTACTGTACTGTCACAGCTGCTAATAGGGGCATTTCCCACACACACATCGATGTGTTTGAGGTTTGCATATGTGGGGGATCCAGTACTCCAGTGTGATTTGTATATGGTTTGATTGCAACAATGATGATCAGGTCTAGTATATCTGCCCCTCTTGTGGGAAGGTTGGTTACCTGTTCCATAGCTAAAGAATGTCTGATCTATGGGAACCCTAGAGCTTGGGTATTGTGGCTTGTGTAATGTTCACAGTCTATGTTCGGGTATCTGATGTCACCCAGTATGATGGTGTTTGCAGAGAAATCTATACTCTCCTGTGTCAGCATGAAGGCTGTGTGGGAGTCCTGAGTTTGAGAGGGTGCTGTAAGAGCTCCTCTGTGTCTCTTTCCATGTGGTCCAGGGAGGTACGTCTCAGGTTGTTTGCACCAGCATGGACAATGACTGCCTCATAGTTGTACTTGCTGTGGAGTGACCTGTGTGCCTGTGTTATGTGGCACATTCTATCACCCGACAGGTAGCTAAATGTGACCCTCACCTTGCTCTGTCTGGGGGCAGCACGTCTGTCAACAGCTCATGTCAAGCAAGTTCACACCCCTCATAAATGATGTGGAAACCTTCAAAGGCCCCAGGCCTGTTGAAAATATGGACCAGACTGCAGATACCTGTATAAAGGCATTCTATGGACACATTCAGGAATGCATGGATCATGACACCACATATGAAAGCATGACCCAATTCTCCAAAGGCAGATGTCCTGGGTGCCGGACACCAGCCATAAACACACTATACAATAGAAGGATGACGCCACTACATGATACAACAACCTCCCAAAATGTGAAGGCACCACTGATGGTTATTGGAAGACAACTACAGGCACCCATACAATTGTCTAAGGCCATCTTTGAGAGAAGATTCCACAAGCCACTGAGGATAATCACAAGGCTGTCTGTAGTTATGTTAGGAACCTGGGTGGTACTACCCAGATATGCTCAGAGGTAATCCAAGATGTCACACAAATACAAAACACACAGACATTGCCATCATCCTAGTGGACAGGTTCACTGCTGCCTTCTCCCCCCCACCACACCGAAAGGGCAAATATGTCTCACGGCAGAGTGCTGCCCCCCCTGACATCACAGATGCTCAGGTAAGAGATGCCCTTCCCAAAGCAATAAACACTGCATCAATGGGACCAGACAGTGTCCCAGGCTGTGTCCTACATGAACCACAAGAAGAGCTACACCCAGACATAACACCACTGTTCAATCCCAGACTTACTACACGATATGTGGCCAGAGAGTGGCATACAGCAACAGTGGTCCCTCTACATTCAGGTGGTGCCTTCACGGATCCTGGACACTATTCACCCCATATGTCTGACTAGCTTTGTCTGCAAAGCTATGGCAAGGATCAACATGAACCTCACATATCTAGATATTGTGTACCTACAGACATGTCACCATACACAGTTTGGCTTTGTTAATGGCAGATCCTGCCTCTCAAACCTGTTTGATTTCTTTGAAACAGTCACCAAGGCCACTGTCAAGGGGAAGGAGGTCTACACAGCCTACCTGGACCTTGCATAAGCCTTTGATACAATACCCCACTTGTGCATTATAGGGAAGCTCACCAGTGTACATATTAACCCCTATGTCACTATGGTTATTGCACAGTGGCTCAAGGGCAGAACACACATGGTTAGAATTGCTGGAGCCATATCAGCCTCAAACCAGTTACAAGTGGTGTCCCACAAGGCTCAGCCCTGGGAGCTGTCATGTTCATTATATATTTACCATAGGTACAGGCCAACATGGAAGTACTGTGGCTGAGCAAGTCGCAGGTGACTGCAAACTCTACTTGGTGGCATACTGCCTCTTCATAGGCAATCTGTGCCTGACATATAAAGCCATGTCAAACCCTCACTTAATGGCCATGCTGCACCTCAGAATATCCAGATCCCATCAGGATACATGCTGGAAAGACTTGAACCTCAGGAGTGATATACATAGGACATGCTGGAGGGGCACATTCACAACTCTGGAGGCTCCTTTCATTCTTGAATATTATCCCAATAGAGGTTAGGCAGACTGACTCAGTGATTGTCTTCAAGAGTGATATTAATGACTGGATGTGACATTGTAGGGTTACCGTGGGTATCACTTATGTGTCACTGTGAGACAGAGGCACAGTATACTAACCTTGGAAAAGGGCATAGCAAGACAGATTTACAATGCATGTTGAAAGCCACACACATTCTGGCTAGGTGGATACATGCCCTGGGCAGACATCCCTGTATGAACCTATGGACCTATGTATCTTGTTCACCATTGGCCCTATGTGCTGTTAATCACCAATGCAATCTCAATACTATGGTAGCATGTGCAAAGGTCAGTTGTCAGTCACCTCTATGGTACAGTTGTGGGATATGTGTGTCATGTAGTAATGTCACAGCTGCCACATGTACACAGTCAACCCTATCCCCTGCCCATGGATGTACAACACATGTATGAGATGGAAACACATGGCCGAACTGTGGACTAAGCACTCTGAACCCAGTACTGGCATAACCTGTCTGGTGGCATGAAATACTACAGTGACAGCAATACCAATCTGATGTGGACCTACACGGACAGCAATACAAGCATGGAAACACACCGGGTCAGTTGTGGAGCCTAAGGATAGCATCCTGCATGACTGGCAGACATCTCTGCAGCTGGCACACAGGCATACATTAGGCCTGCACACAGCACGCATAACACATAGCACACAAATCCTGTGTGTCAAACAAGCACAGTCTGTACAGCTATACAACACTACTGCCGCAGTTGTGTTAGGTACCTTTATTGTCCAGTACAGTGAGAACATGCTCACCAGGCTGGACAATGTGTAGGTCACAGTGATATGCTCATGGAGCACTGTGGTCCACCACATAACACAAACATACAGGTCAGTCAGATGCATGGACACATATGACTCAGTCATTGTCCATGCCACCACAGCTGATGTGGGATGTCCCTCACTGGGATACATGATAGGGAACATGGAAGGGATCACTGAGCAAGTGACACAGGCTGGTAGACCCCTGACCTTGGTTGGCATCAGACCCTCACCAGGGATTCTGACATATTACTGAATGCTAATGAATTAGTGTAGCTACAACACCCTGGCTGAATGGTTCTTAGCATGCTGTCACTGCATTGCTGTGGAATAACGTCTTACCACTCCCACAACAGGTGAAAACATGCAGCACCTGTACATCAACAACATGTAGACTATATGTCCCAGACCAGGTGTGTATCCCTCACTACTAGGCTGATAGCATCTACATCTCACACTGTATATACACATCCCACATGCAGCACCTGCACAGAAGACCACAGTCATAATGTTACCCTGTGCAAATACCATGTATTCACATGTGTCAGGCATCACACATGGTAACTATTGAAGGTCACAGGTACATATGTGTATTTGGCACACACATACATCACGTGTGCTTGCCATAAATGGTTTAATCAATGTCATGCATTATTGTGAGGGACAACCCGCACACATGGGCATTCTGTGTGGGCAAAACACACGTGGCATGTCTGTACTCAAAAGCCATACATAATTGTGATATCATTTAGAAAGGGGTATGTGCATCCTGTAGTATGTTTTCCCAGTTGCCAAAAGGGATATTTCAGTTATACATACTTACCCCCCCTTCACACACACTTGCTGGATTCAAACCCCTACCTAACTATGTTATGACACTAGAGACGGACGCATTAGTGCAGCGCGCTATTCGCATTACTGGGAGATTTCCTTTCACATGATATACTTATAGGGTGCTGACATCATCAGAGTTTAGAAAGTGGAATGAGCATCCTGTGGTGTGTTTTCCCAGTTGCCAAAAGGGATGTTTTTTTCATACACACTAACACACACACTTACCCCCCTGCACACACACACTTGCTGGATTCAAACCCCTACCTAACTATGTTATGACACTAGAGACGGATGCATTAGCGCAGCGCGCTATTCGCATTATTGGGCGATTTCCTTTCACATGATATACTTATAGGGTGCTGACATCATCAGAGTTTAGAAAGTGGAATGAGCATCCTGTGGTGTGTTTTCACAGTTGCCAAAAGGGATGTTCTTTTCATACACACTGACACACACACTTACATCCTCTTCACACACACTTACTGGATTCACACCCCTACCTAACTATGTTATGACACTAGAGACGGACGCATTAGCGCAGCGCGCTATTCACATTACTGGGAGATTTCCTTTCACATGATATACTTATAGGGTGCTGACATCATCAGAGTTTAGAAAGTGGAATGAGCGTCCTGTGGTGTGTTTTCCCAGTTGCCAAAAGGGATGTTCTTTTCATACACACTTACACCCCTTCACACACACTTGCCGGATTCAAACCCCTACCTAACTATGTTATGACATTAGAGACGGACGCATTAGTGGAGCGCGCTATTCAGATTACTGAGAGATTCCTTTTCTCCTGATATACTTATAGGGTGCTTACATGATCAGTGTCTAGAAAGGGGAATGAGCATCCTCCGGTGTGTTTTCACAGTTGCTAGGAGTAACATTTGGACTAAGTGTGTGAGCATGCCCAGTTCAGCCTTCCCATGGCATGTTGTGTGAAAGATGTCTCATTTATCTAAGTGTGTGAGCATGCCCAGTGTGGGCTTTCCATATGTTGAACTCTGCAGCACATCACATTTGTGGATGAGTGTGACCTTCAACAAATACCTCCAGTTTATGGTTGTGTGTTCTGTGCCATGTTGTGTAGTTACTGTCCAGATGCTTTTTGTGTGAACACAACAGGGAGTATACTGTGCCTGCAGGTTTTGCATCTGATACTTTGCACACAATTGTCAACATCCGTTCATACTGACCTAACACTGTAGTACTGTATAGTGTAGTGGTTCAGTACTTTCACTGTGGTGGTCAGTATCCTGGGCTTTAGTCCTATCACTGCTTTACATTTCCATAGTGTGCACAACAGCCTGGTTAGGGTCCAGTTGTGCACATCTGCACAAAGGCGGTGCCTCTACAGACCATGGTAATTACTGCCCCATAAGCTTAACAAGTCTAGTCTGCAAAGCTATGGAGAGGATCATAATTTAGCTCATAAACAAAGATATGGGGGACATGCAGACATTGTACCCATCCCATTTTGGCTTGGTCAAGGGCAGATCATGCCTTTTGTACTGGGTTGACATCTTCAAAATGGTCACTTAGGCCATTGTTGGGGAAAGGCAGTCCATACAGCCTACCTTGGCCTTGCAAACACTTTCAACACAATACCCCACTCAGGTATTGTGGAAAACCCTAACAACTGAAATGTAAACCCATATGTCACAAGATGGGTTGCAAACTGGCTTAAGGACGGGACCCACAGGGTTAGAGTTGCTGGCACTATGTTAGACTCCAGGCTGGTCACAGGTGGTGTCACACAGGGCTCAGTCCTTGGCCCCCATTGTTTGTCATGTACTTCCCAGAAGTACAGGCCAACATGGGAGGACTTTGGCTGACAATGTTTGCAGATGACTGCACACTGGGCGCCATAGTGGACAGTGCATCAGACACAGATATCCTTCACAAGGGACTCACGGTAACTGATAGCTGGTGCCAGAGCCATGACCTGAAGTCAAAGTGCACAACATGTGTAGACATACCCTTCAGGAAAGGCAAGGTAACCCCAAGCTACCATATAGGTGGCAATCCTCTGAGCACAGAGGAGGTTATCATGGACCTGGGGACCCAGGTTGACAGTCGCCGTTCTTCTGACACTCACGTTGCTAAAGTGGCTAGAAAGACCTTCTACATTGCCCACCTGATCAGGATGGGATTCACATCCAGATCTAGTGGGTGATTGTTCCCTGTACTCTTCACTTATCAGACCGGTGATCAAGTAGAATGCCCTATTCTGGATGTATCTCACCCAACATCTGCAGCAATTGGAGACACCCTGAATGCCCCCCACCTAAAGGATCAAGGAACCCCAACAGCTGTCATATGCTGCCAGATTGAAGACACTCCCACTCTATTCACTCACATACCGTCTGCTTAGAGGTGACATGTGCCTGACATGCAAGGCCATGTCCAAACAGGGATTAATGGACATGCTCCACCTCAGAATCGGCAGATCCACCTGAACCACTAGTGCAAGTGACTTACACCTTAGCAGGGATGTACGTTGGACATGTTGGAGGGATAGAGTTATCACCCGGAGACTCCCTATGCTGTGGGATACAATCCCGGTCCATGTGAGGCAGAGCACCTTGCTGGCTGTGTTCAAGAGGTATCTTGACCTGTGGATGGAAGGTCATACGTTTAACCCGGGGATCGTCACTGTGTCACTGCTGGAGAGAGGCATGACAAAATAATGGGCACAGTACTGTTTCCATATAAGGGGTGGTGTACGCCAACAAACTCTGTGCTAGGCTTATACCTGCCTTAGGGAAAATAGCCTAGTATAAACCTATGTACCTATGAACCTATCTGACCATGTTGCATTATGTTCAGATGTGAACTACTTACAACAGCCTCATCCAACATCAGTAGTGTATTCCACAACATGGGTGTACATTGGCAAACACTACCGATGTGCCCTAGGCCATTTCTAATGCTAGTCGGAGAGTGTGTTTGTCCATCAACACATTGTAAGTGTAGTTTGCCATGACATATGTCTTGTTTAGTATACTGTGCCTCTGTCTACCTGTGACATAACATTGATACCCAGGGTAAACCTCCCATCTCCCATCCACTCATTAGGATTCCTGTTGAGGGGAATCAATGAGTGTCTCTACGGACAACCTGTACTGGTAGTTTACTCATGCGTGGGGGTGGCTTCTGTGTTATGGATAATGCAGTACAGCCTGTCCTATGTATGTCAGTGCTGGGGTTCAGGTCCCTCATGTGCATAGCTCCCTGCCATTCAGATTGTACAAGGTGCAGCATGTGCATTGATTCCAGCTTGGACATGGCTTTCTACATCAGGCACAGCTTGCATCTGGGTGGACAGCATGGCAGTGTGTGGAGCTGCACTCTGTTTAATCAGGCGACACATTACATGTGTTCCAGCTCTTTCATACTCCTGGTGAGGTACTGTTGTGGACTTTACAGGTGCTGGATGTGTCTGCATGAGGTACACCCACAGGGGCTGTTGTGGTCATTTCTAATGCTGATGAAAGATAACTGCAGAACCACGATGACCTCCCTTAGCTAGATGTCAGAAAGCATGGACCATGCAATCACAAATAAAAACAGGACCCTCTCCACAAAGGGAAAGTGTCCTGTCTGGTGGACCCCAGCCATAAACAAACTGTATGACAGATGAGGGTTACTAATGCAAGACAGAGCTACATCTCCAAAAGGGAAGACAGCTGTGATCAGCACTAGTAGAAAGCTACATTATCTCATAAAGACATGCAAGGTCAACTTGGGGACATAAATCACCAAAGACAATGAAGGTAACCACACTGCTTTCTTCAGTTATGTCAGACACCTGGTTGGGAACCCTCAGATATGCTCAGAGTTGGTACACAACAACATATATTCCAGTGACCTGACAGATATTGGCAACATTCCGGCGGACAGCTTCAGTGCGATTTACCCCCTCCCTCACCCCCAAAAGAAGATAGTTATCACTGCTGTATGTAACCTCACTGTCATCTTGGATGTCCATGTGAGAGCCGCACTCAGCAAAGACAAGTACACAGCATCAATGGGACCTGCTGGTATCCCCGGTTGCATGCTATGTGTACTCCAGAAGGGGCTGGACTCGTATATACAACTGCTATTTAACCTTGGTCTTGCTACAGGATATGTACCTGAACACTGGCGTATGGCAACAGTGGTCCCACTCCACAAAGGAGATGCCTCCACAGACCATGGCAACTACCACCACACAAGCTTAACCAGCCTTGTCTGCAAAGCTATGGGAAGAGTCATTATGGAGCTCTTACACAGACACATTGCTGACCTACGGACCCTTGTTCCCACCCAGTTCAGCTTTGTACAGGGCAGATCCTGCCTTTTGCACCTAGTTGACTACTATGAAACTGTCAGTAGGGCCATCGATGAGGGCTACGCAGTCCACACAGCCTACCTGCACTTGGCTAAGGCCTGTGACACAATACCCCACTCAGGCATCATAGCCAAGCTCAACAGCTGACATATAACAGCATATGTCACAGGATAGGTTGCAAAATGGCTAAGAAACAGAACCCATAAAGTCAACATTGCAGGTGCCTTGTCAGATTCGAAGCCAGTCACAGGTGGTGTCCCACAAGGATGTGTCCTGGGACCCCTCTTAATTGGTATTTACTTTTCAGATGTGAAAGCAAACATAGGGGTTGTGGCTGACAAAGTTTGCAGATGACTGCAACCTAGGCACCATAGTGAATACATCAGCCAGCACACACATACTACAGAATGCCGTCACAAAGGCGGATAGCTGGTGCCAGACGCATGGCCTGAAACTGAATGCAACTGATGTGTATTCATCCCCTTTGGGAGGAACAAAGTACCCACAGATCAATACATAGACAGCAACCCACTGAGCACAGAAAACAAATCAGACACCTGGGGACACATGTAGATAGTGACATCTCTTTTGACACCCCTGTTGCCAAAGTGGTTAGGAAGACTTTCTATCTTGCCCACCTTATCATGGAGGGTTTTCCATCCAGATCATAGGAGGTCATTGTTCCACTATCCTTCTCCCTTATCAGGCCCATGATTGAATACAAAGCCCCATATGGTATGTACCTCGCCCAGCACTTGCAACAGCTGGAGAGACCCCAAAAGTACCTACCATGAAGATCAGGGTTCTTCAACACATGTCATATGCTTCCAGAATAGAGGAAATCCAGCTTTGTTCAGTGTCATACCGCATACTTACAGGTGACCTATGCCTGACATACAAGACCATGTCCAATCAGGATTTGGTGGACATGCTCCACTGCAAGCAATCCAAATCCACCAGAGCCATGAGAGCTGAGGATTTGAACCTCAGCACATACATGTATAGGACATGCTGGAGGGACAGAGTCATAACTCAGAGGCATCTCACACTCTAGCAGAGTATCCCAGTTCATGTTTGACAGAGTCCCTCACTGACTCTCTTCAGGAGACATCTGGACAACTGCATATGAGACAGAGGCACAGACTAGACAGAGGCACAGTCATGTTATTCAATTACATAAGGGGTCATAATGTGTCACTACTAAGTCAGAGGCACAATATTCGAATCTATTCTGTACACTTATTACCACTATAAGGGGTGGCAATAGCCACATCACTATGGCTAGGCTTATACATGCACTAGGGCAGATAGCCTAGTAGTAAACTATGACACTATGAAACACTGGTGTATGTGTAGGTATTGTCAGTCAAGCACTATGATGTGGTTTGGGGGCTTGATATCTCCCTGTATTCCAACATTGTTTTGTCTATTCCTTCTAGCATGTCTAGGGATCAGTTGCTAGTGTCCTCTCCTGCTCAGCTGGTGAACCTGGGAATATTGAGGCAATGTTACACTTGCCTCATGTACACTGACAACCCTCTCCTTCTCCCATAAAACACACATACATGTGAGAGATGCAACTATATAGCCAAAGTGGAGGCTGAGCTCTCTCAACATAGGACTAGCAAGACCAGAGAGAAGGTGAAGGTAACCACACACATCACAAACCCAGTCTCACATGGCACTATCACAACTTAAGATCATACACATAGACACACAGAGACATACTCGGAGGCTCTGATCAGAATTCTACCAAACCGGCAGTGGCCACCACAGCAGACACTCACACAACTGCCTCCACAGGGCACAGCACATGCAACACATTGACCACAGAGTCGGTGTGCCAAACAGTCACAGCCCTTAAGGCCAAACACAATGCCAGACACACTTGTCATAGGTGACTCCATAGTCAGACACACTGACGTCTCGCTCACCAGATCGAGTACGGAGGAGGTCACAGTAAGCTGCCTATCGGGCACTGGAATCCACCACATAATGCAAGCACTCAGGTCACTCAACTGCAAGTACAAGTCTGACCCAGTCATTATCCATGCTGGTGTGAACGACCTGAGATGTACCTCCCTGGACTACATGGAAAGAGACATAGAGGATCCCTCTGATTATGTAGGCCAGGCAGGTATGACCCTGACCTTCAGCAGTATCCTACCTTCACCAAGTATGATGCCACATAAACAGAGACAAGATGATCAGCTGTAATAATTTGCTTAAACTATGGTGTCATTCAAAGGGGTCCAATGTCTGTCTGCCTGGGATGACATGCTGGACAGGCCACGCTGATTTGCAAGGGACGGCTTGCACCTGTCACCCCTGGGCTTCCGGATTTCGGCTGATGCTCTTGCCACCCCATTGTGCCTTTTTTATGCAAGATTCAGATTCTACACCTACCACCCTAGAACACAGTAAAGGAAAGACACTAAGGGTAATGCTGCTCAATGCCAGAGGTCTCAACCTCAAGCTGCACACACTCTATGCCCTTCTCAGTATGTAGCACATTGATGTCTGTGCTGTGCCTGAAACCTGGTTCACAGCTTCTGACAGCACCCCGGCACTATCGGGTGTTACCTCATATCATGCGTTCCGGCACCAGAATCCGGACAACACCAAGAAAGGAGGGTGGGTGTCCATATTCATCAAGGACACCCTCACCTCATGGTTGGTGGCAACACACGATGCATCGGAGACCATCCAGGTGCCAGTGACCGTAGGCAAGACTGCTCTGCAGTTTGTAGCATGTTACATGCCACCCTCTCAAACTCAGGTACCTCACACAGCTGTCCTGCAAACACTGAAGGGGATAAATGTATCTCCAAACACCATCCTACTGGGTGATTCCAACTATCCACATATAGACTGGGATCACTAATCAAGCCACAACACTCTAACACAAAGGTTCCAAGAGTTCATACACTCAAATGCCATGGAACAACTGGTCCCAATCCCCACAAGTGGAGGCAACATACTAGAACTCATCATCACGAACATGGGGTCACACTGTTCAACACCAGAAGTATACCCATCATTGGTGAGATCAGATCATGGACTAATCTCAGTGGGAGTCCACATCCCACCCACACCCCAGATAGAAAAACAAACAGTGAAGACCTTCTCAAATGCCGACTTCACATTTCTAAGGACTGGTGTGGTCTCTTTCAAGGCCCCCAAGCCAGCGGACACCATTACCCAAGCCACTGTATCACTTACAAATGCCTTCTACCAGCACCTCCAGGACTGCATGGATCAGGCAATCCCAAACAAAACAAAGACTCTTTGTACCACAGGCAAGCATCCAGTCTGGTGGACCCTAGCCATAAACAAGCTCTACAACACAAGGAAGGAGCTACTACGAGATAGAGCGAAATCCGTAGAAGGGAAGACACCCCTGCTCATTGTGAGTAAAACACTGGGTTCCCCCATACAATCATCCGAGGCGAGTTTTGAGAGTAAACCCACTCAGGACTCAAGGGACAATCATGAGGCCTTTTTTACCTATGTTTGAAACCTGGGAGGGAACTCCCAGATATGCTCAGAATTAGTTCAGAATGATGTAAATATCACTGAACCTACAGACATTGCCAACATACTGGCTGACAGGTTCAGTGCAGATTCCCCCCCCCAACTGGAGGGGTATCTACACCAGAGGATTGTAGCCCCCAAACATCTCCAATGCTGGGGTGAGAACTGCTCTATCCAAGGCGGAAAACACTTTATCCATGGGACCAGATGGTGTCCCCAGTTGTGTGCTCCATGAACTCAATGAGTAATTACACCTGCAGTTAGGGCAGCTGTTTAATCTTAGCCTCACCTCAGGATATGTGCCCAAGGAGTGGCATACGGCAATGGTGGACCCACTTCACAAAGGAGGTGCCTCCACCAACCCCGAAACTACCATCCCATCAGCTTGACAAGCCTGTTCTGCTAAGCTATGGAGAGGATCATAATGGGAATTATAAATGAAGACATAGGGGACTTGCAGACATTGGATCCAATCCAGTTTGGCTTTGTCAAGGGCAGATCATGCCTTTTAAACTTGGTTGACTTTTTCAAGACAGTCACCCAGGCCATTGACGTGGGCAAGGCAGTCCACACAGCCTACCTTGACCTGGCAAAGGCTTTTGACACAATACCCCACTCAGGTATCATTGAAAACATCACCAGCTTAATTGTGAACCCATACATCACAGCATGGGTTGCAAACTGGCTAAGTGACAGAACACACAGGGTCAAAGTTGCTGGTGCCATGTCACACTCCAGAGCTGTCACAAGTGGTGTCCCACAGGGCTCAGTCCTGGGCCCACATTTGTTCAGCATCTACTTTTCAGAAGTACGAGCAAACACAGGAGGATTATGGCTGACAAAGTTTGAAGATGACTGCAAACTGGGAAGCATAGTTGGAAACCCATCTGACACAGACATCCTTCAGAAGGGTCTCATAGACACAGATAACTGGTGCCAGAGCCATGGCCTTACGTTAAACGCTAAACAATGCATAGTCATACCCTTCGGGAACAACAGGGTTACCCCTAGTTCCCATCTAGGTGGCAATCCTCTAAGCACAGAAGAGGTTATCAGGGTCCTGGGCACCCAGGTTGACAGTAATATTTCATTTGACACTCACATTGCCAGAGTAGGCCTGGGGCAGTTCCTGCTATTAGGACAGAGGTGTGACCTGGTAGTGTCAGGGTGCTGATGTGGGCTTTGACCCTGTTTTCTATTACAGCACTGATATCTACATTCTCTATACTGTGTGCGTTTACACTGCACGCATTTATACTTCTGGCATTGGGTAGCATTACATCTAGGTTACTATCGCTTGTGGTACCTATGAGGTAGGTTTGTGTTTTTTGTGGTTTATGATTGGTGTGGGTGGATGTTAGTCGGGTCCTCAGGTGTGCATATGGTACATGGTATTACATTACTTAACACATGGCATTCATGCCTCAGGTGGTGCTGCAGGGCTGCCTCTGTCGGATGCACATACTACACTCCCTGTACATGTTTGGAAGCAGGTTGTGTCATGTTAGGCATCCCTGTTACTATATGAGTGAGTCAGAGCGGGTATCAGTCCCAGTGTTCCTACTGACCAAGTGTATGTGCTATCGTTGCCTCTTTGCCAAGGCCAGGGCATACTGGGCACGCCTCCTTCTGCCTACTGGGACAAGGTCAGGTTGTTCCTCCTCCGAGTCACCCTCTGCCTGTGGTGGCCTTGGCAATGGTGGGGGATGTTAGGCCCAGCCCTGTGCTGGTCCTGCTGCAGCTGTTTCCGCAGGATCATATTATGTAGCATAGCACATATCATGACCATTTGGGTACATGTAGTTGGTGTGTACTGCAAGGCTCCACCAGATGTGTCCAGACACTGGAACCATGACTTGAGCAGCCCAAACACACGCTCTATGACATTACGTGTTTGTGCGTGTGCCTCATTATGGCGTTCCTGTTCAGGTGTGTGTGCATTTCTGATGGGTGTCATCAGCCACGGCTCAAGTGCATAACCTGCATCCCCCCACTAGGTGTCCGTGTGGGAAGTCCCCACTGGCAAATGATTGGTACAGCTGCGTCAGATGCCAGATGTGGGAATCGTGGTAGCTCCCAGGGCAGCCAGCACACACATTCATTATTATGCCCTGGGCATCACACACGACCTGGCAGTTGATGGAGGGGTATCCCTTGCGGTTAATGTAGACTCTACCCGCTCACCAGCTGGTGCTTTGATGCATACGCGTGCAGTCTATTGCACCCAGCACCTCAGGGTATCCCGCTATTTGCTGGAAGAGACGCATATTGCTGGCCACAACCTCACGGTCATTAGGGACATATATATGATCACCGACATGTGCTGACATGGCATCCAGGAACTGGTGCAGTACCCTGGAGGCTGATGCCTGTGATATCCCCATCATATCACCAGTTGGTCTCTGGAAGGTACCTGTTGCTAGTATTCTTAGGCCAACACATACCTTGGTTTCCACTGGGATGGGTTCCCCTCTGTTGGTTCTGTGTGTGAGATGTGGCCTGCACAGCTCAACAATCTGCTGCAGAAGGTCTCTGTCCACTCTGTAGCACTCTACTATCTCCAGCTCATGTAACCCATGGTAGGTGACCCTGGGCCTGTATACTCTTCTCCTTCTCCTCACTCTGGGTTGTCTGTCAGCATCTGCATTGACACCACCCTCAGCAATTCGCCTTTGCCTGATTATAACAGCTATGGCAGCCCCTAGCATTTCTGCTCTGAGTTCAGCTTTTTCAGTTTTCAATTCTGATAGCTTACTTTCTTGCAGTATCTCTTGTGAGAAACACCCTGCACTGCTCTTTGCAGTGTTTTAAGTGCTGGGTTGGGCTTCTAGTCTGCCTGCATAATTGCCTGCTTCCAATTGTTTCCAACAATTAACTGCAGCAGTATCCTCTGGCAGTTTCTGTGTAATTTAGTTGTTTCCTGTTTCCTCTCTGTTTCCTGAGGGGGAGCAATGTGCACACCAGCTTAAACACGCTCACAGTCACTTAAACGCGCGCACACATCCCTACACGGTGTTACACGCGCGCACACATCCTTACACGGTGTGAACTAGGCTGATTCATGTTAAAACGCGCGCACACTGCCTTAAACATGTGCACGCCCGCGCAAACCGTTGTACACGGTTTGCAAC
Source organism: Protopterus annectens (assembly GCF_019279795.1). Classification (NCBI taxonomy): domain Eukaryota; kingdom Metazoa; phylum Chordata; order Ceratodontiformes; family Protopteridae; genus Protopterus; species Protopterus annectens. The sequence goes on along the minus strand of NC_056725.1, from coordinate 1,998,912,654 downwards.
ACGCTCCCACATGTTGAACCTGCCTTACACGCGCGCATGCACGTATATCAAGAAACTTTGAGTGTAGGGATAGCGTAAACCTTCAATTTCTTGACTTTCCTAGTGTTCTGTTGGGACACACCTCCCTCCCTGAAGTCTGTCTGTCATCTTTCACCTTACATTGCCCTCCAATCTGGTACATTTGTATCTATCCTTCCCCCCCGTGATGTCACCTACCTCTTACTCTGTTCCTCCCCTTCTCTAACTCTTACACTACTCAGAAAGTGCTCATTACCTATGTGGCAGTGTGATTCAGTATTGTAACCCTCATTTACATAGGATTGCCTAGTAATGACTAGTTACATGTCTTACACGGAGCTTCCCCCCCTTGACAACCACTAAACGGAGGCCATATAGCTTTGGTCTGCAAGTCCCTCCATTGACATTCCATGTAATACATAAATCCCACAATTGTGGGCTTATAAGCTTCGGTTTTTAGTTTTAGGTAGCGCACCCCGTTTGCGCGGGTGTGCGCTGCAGTTAAACCTCAAAATCCCGTGGAAAAAAAAGTTATATTACATATTTTTGCAACACTTTTCATGCCAATGGCCACATATTTGGCCATTGGCATGCTTAATGAAACAAATGCACCCTTTATTTGGAGCTGACATAGCTCCGTTTTTAATTTTGCAGAAATGTACTCAGTTGTCAGCTGAGTACATTTCTGCAGCTAACACGTCCATTACACGGACTGGTTTCTGCTTCGTGGATCGCTCAGATACCTCATTTGCATATCTTTGAGCTGCAAATGAGGTATTGAGCATTTCCACGCCCAGTCCGTGTAAGAGACGTGTTAGCTGTCTCTTACACAGAGATTTGGGCTGTTCCTGAATCGGGAGGCTTACACGGAGGCTTACACTACTCTTGAACTCCGTGTAAGCCTTTCTGAATCCAGCCCTATAACTTAATGTGAATGGTGGATTTTGATAGTTGCTCAGGTAAACATGACAGGCAAAAATTATCTACAAACTGGGTAGCTGCCCCATATCGCACCTTATGGTGCTTACACAAGGATACATATAATAATTATACATGCAAGACAAGTACAGGTTCTGAGAGCACACATATACATGCTCAACAGCAGAGACAAAAGTAACCAGAAAGTAGCTAGGTCATCTATCTAGCATTCTGTGCAGCCCTTCTTGAGTTACTCAAAAAAGTTGTGATTCCCATTGAAGCTCCCCAAAAAAGAGTAAGGTAACTTATATATAGTATAGTAAGTTGCTTGCTAAAACAATAAGATGCAGATTGCTTCAGTTACTATCACATACTCACACAACAAATGCTTCAGCCTTTACCACAATTACACTACTGGCATTCATTTAGGAAGGATAGTGATAACTGTTGCAGATTCATAAACGAACAGCGGTACAGCACTTGCACAACAGTGGCACCTACTGATTTTGGTTTGAGTCTGAAGAAGGAACCCCCCCCCCCTTGCTCTGCCCTAGTTATGGCTCTGCAAGTAGCCACCTAAAGGTGACTAAAATGTGTATCACAGAGATTACTGCACTTGTAGGGAATAAATGTAGGCTATCAAGGATGAACATGATGGTGGTATAATAAACAACCGTCCCTGTTACATGCACAATGCCAAATATATGCAGTTCTAGTAGAAAATGCAGACATGTTTGTATTATACAATATATTCTGTTAATAAAAATAACTTGACACACACAAAAAATAAGTAAACTATAAAATAACATACAAAGGAAAGAACAAATCTGTCTAACAGGACTGGCAGTTGAAATAGGTTCATAGGTGTATACAATGCTAACAAGCACATGAACATTCCAAACCTATCTGACAAGTTTTGATGCCCTAGAGGTTATTGTAAGGTGTATGTTTAAGTTAGGCCATGGATTGTCAAACATTTACATGCTGCTTCTGTCTATTAGAGACATAGGTGACAGACGAGGAGTGCATTTTTGATTTCCATCTACTGGTTCAGGCTAAGCTTCAATAGGGTCAGAGATGAACTCTGCTTCAGACAGATGGGAAACCTGTTCCAGAGAAGGGGCATGCTATGTGATACATCCAAACATGTCTTATTAATGTTGCTAGCAAGGTTTAAGTCACTGGATTGGGTAGATTTGATGCTATTAGTTTTGTGGATCTGCAAAAAGTCCATCAGAATGGGATCCAGGGATACCCTGAATGCCAGACATAGATCACCCCTCAACAGTCTGAAGGAGACAGAGTACAGGGATAAGGCCTTGAGGTGATTCACATAGGACATGTTGTTTGTTAGTGCCCTGTATTCTGTTTGTGAGGAGCCTTTGTGGACATTTATTGTGTACCTGGTCATGTACATACTAAAAGGGGCATTGTACTAAATGATCAACCAGATGAGGTAAGAATACAGTGGAATGATGATTTCCTTGGCCCTTGATGCCATGCCATCACTTTTCTACCCCATGACCCAAGTGAAATCAACTCCCTCCACCTGTTTCACTCTACAGTAAGGATACTGAGCACATAGTATTCCTGATAATTCCTGCTGCAAAAGTTAACACAATTTCACAATCAAGGGAACTTCTACAGCTGAAGTTCACTCCAGTTGCAAAAGGAGAAATACCTTCAGTTAAAAACCTATGTAAGGTAGTTTCTGAGAATCAGATTAAACTCTTGAAATATCTCTCACTTCTGCATCATTGTGTACTGTACTGTAGTTTTGAATTTGCTGGAAGAGCATCCTTCACCCCCACCTACTGTTTAAGGTGAAGATAAATTAACATTGTAGCATATTTTATTCTAGCAGTGTATAAAATTTCACTGGAAAAAGCAAATAAAGCCCATAACAATAAAGTTAAATGCAGTGACTCACCTCAAGTAGTTAGAGTTCAAAGACCTTATCTTTATGTCCATAAACATTCTACCTCATTGATTATTTTTAGTAGAAAAAACATCTCTGGGGGAGTAACTGCTATCCACTGAAGTACGTAATTGTTTGAGCCCACTATGCTTGGGCTCATTCCATTCATCTACCGTACCCCAGTTTCCACCCACCCCCACATCCTCTACACGTATCCTAAGGTAATCTCCATCTACCACATTACCACCTGTGAAGGTAGGTGAAGGCTGCCAGCCTAGCCAGATAGAATTCTGTAGATAATTCTGTCATTTGTAAATATTAATATAAGCCACAGGCCAGGCTTGTTCTCTTAAATGGGGAAAAAAATGTTGGTAAATGTTAAACTTCAAAAATGAAACAACAGTGCACTCTGCTGTAAGAAAGCTAAATCAAGCATTTTATGACTGTCTTTGATCTTTAAAGTCAGCTCCGATATGTCTGGATGAAGGAATTCTGCCTATTGTTTTGAGGCCAGAGTTAATAGCTAGAATTTGCATGTATAAATGTCCTTTATTGCTCTGGTTTCTGACCCGGTGTAAAGAATGTAAATGTAGTTTCTATTAGCCTGGGAACACCAGAAAAGTGTTAAGAATAATGTCATGTGAAGCCGCTCTGTATTATCAATTTAAAGAGAGAGAATCAGAGAGCTCAGAGCATTTTGTCCTGAGAACATTCAATTTACCACTCTGCCTGTCTTATATGTAAGTTATTTAGAACTGTGTTTTCTCTTAGAAATAGCTAAGAATTAGGAAGATTAGACTAAGTGTTTTTCTGTGATGTCAGATCTTTTCTACGGTATTATTTTAAGTATTTTTCTGTGGTCTTTGAACTCTTGACTAGCACTGTGTAGGAAGAAGTATTTTTAAACCTTTCAACTGTGGCTGTTTTCTGTAGAGATAATTTAGGCTCTAAGAGTACATTGCATGTATATAGGGATACTGTACCAAGTCACTCCAAATAAGTCTTGACTGTTAGGTTGCACTTACCATTTGGATAATAATATTGCACAGTAATAATTGGACACCCTTCATAAGGGCCTTTGAGTAGCTGATAAATATTAGTGGGTGGGGGCAGTGATTTCTACCATATAGTCTGGATAAAGGGGCACAGATGGAGAACCTGTGCCAGCCTTCCCCAGGAGTGTCTATGTGGTTGTATAAACTCTTATCTCAAAGTATGTGTATGTCAGCTACGTAGAAACTTGGGCAGGGACACGAAGCACTGGTTGAACAGAGAGGGTGCTGGAGATTTTAGCTTGCACACTAGGCTGAGATCTGGACCCTATAGCTGTGCCAGTGGGGAGTCTTATTGGAGACTTGGATAGAAAGGGAGAAACCAGCCCCAGCCTGACTGTGATCTCTGTGTGGTCTTAAAGAAAATTGTACTTTACTGTGTGTGTATTTATTATCCTTTCCCTGTATGGATGCCCTTCACTGGTGTTGGTGGTGAGGATTGAGGCTGCTTGATCGCTGGGCCAGTGCACAGGTGTCACACCACCAATCATGAAATAGTTTGCAATCCATAGTTTTGCCCCTCCTTCAAATACCCACTCACCACTTCCTACCCTTTTTCTTCCTTTCAGCTGGATTCTTTCTACATTGTAACTCAACAACCCCTCCCACTTTACCCATCCCACAATCTGCCAAACCCTATCCAGCCTTCTATCAGTATCCTGTTTACATTTTCACGTAATAATTAGCATGCTATTTAGAGTGGTACAAGTCAGTTTCCTCCTCTTTCTGCACACATAACCAACTATCATACATCTCTCAACACCAGTCTTATGCCCAATGCTCAGTCCATTGCTCTCAATGGCTCTCAATGGCAATTACTCCCATATTTCATTCCATATACATACAACACATCCATCTTTTCAAACAAACATATATAAAAGTAAGTAATCCCACCCACAAACTGGTCGCAAAGAAAAATTTAAAACCAAGTGGCATTGTGTCTTCTACCTATCACTACCCAGTCTGCAACTATGTAGTGACATTCACCTCAACCCAGGCCCAGCCAGAACAGCCTCTTTCATAATAACACCTCATTTCTGCAACTCAGTTAAAACAAGCTTAAAATTTATAAATACTATCCATAGATGCATCTGTACCAAAGTAACTGAATTGCCTTCTTTCATATATCACTACAATCCTGACATCCTCGGTATCACAGAAACGTAGATAAAACCTGAAGTCAAAGACAGTGAAATCCTACCCCAAGGATTTAATATCCTTCGAGCAGACCATATATCCAAATAAGCAGGTGGGGTAGCTATTATATACCCAAAACATCTGAACATATCCCTTTATCAGAAAAAACATCCTTCATTCAATACTGCAGAAATTCTTATAAGACCATATGTATCATAGCCTTATATATTCTCCCTGGCAATAACATCAGCAAAGTAGGGACTTATTATTCTGGGCGTCTACTAATATACCCCAAGAAACCATCATCTTTGGGGATCTTAACATAGACTGGGCCCAAACTGTTCTGATACCCCACTACCATTATTAACCTATATGGGTTCTCTCAGCTCATCAATACACCTACAAGATATAACAAGCCCTCTTATAAGGCCTTTGCTCTAGACTGAATTCTATCAAACTAAACCCAGTAATGTCTATAACTATGGCACACTATCTGACAACCTAAGTGACCACCTGGCCAGTTTGCAAACAGGCTTGTATGCAAACCAGTAAAAGTTCATAAATACAAGAATGTGTGTAACCTATTCAATTTTAATGTAGACAGTTTCATCTTCACTCTCAAGCAATACAATTGGAATATATTAAAAATCTTCCTTTAGATGAAGTCACCCTCAATTTAACAAAACATTTACTAATATACTGAACGAACATGCTCCCATCAGGAGAAAAAGCGTAAAACTTAATCCAGCAATATAGCTATTTAAAACAGTAGGGAAAGAATGGTGCTTAGAGACAAGTCCTGGAAAGCATGGGAAGCAAACAAATCCCAGGAAAAACTTCTACACTATAGACAAATAAGAAATAAAAGCAACCACAATATAAGACTTGACAAAAAACTCCATTACTTTAATTTACAGCAGGTACACCAAAATAATCCTAAAAAAAGTCTAGTCATTGGTCCAAAATCTAATAAATCCAGGCAAAAGTCAACAACCTACTTCCTCCCCAGAAGGCACTTCATCAACACTTACTAATAACTTTAACAAATACGTACTTCTAGCTGTAGCCTCACATATCAAAGACAACCCCACCATCAAACCAACACCCAACCAACAAAACTCCATGGAAGATCACTTCTCACTCATACCTGTCCCTACCTCTACCATGAAAAATATCTCCCAAAACTAAAAAGTACAAACTCTGCTGAAGCCAACCTTCTTCCCGAATTACTAAAAAATGCAGCTAAGCTCTGTCATATCCCATAGCTATACAAATAAACAGATCTATGTCCCAGCCATTTGGAAGAAAGCATACATACTTCCTCTTCATAATGAGAGACTCTGTACTAACTATTCCAACTTCAGACAAATTACCATTCTGTTACAATTATCTAAAATATTAGCAAAGTGTATCCATTCTGAAGTACTTCATTACCTAACCATAAACAATCTTTTCTACAATACACAGCATGGTTTTGGTCCCAGCCATAGCATCCATACTGCCCTACTTCACTTTGCTGGTATCATTAATGAAAAACAGAAGTACTGGGAAACTAGAATCATCCTTATTCGTAAACCTGAGCAAATCATTTGACACCATCTCTCACCATAACCTGTTACTAGAACTCTCCTCCTTCTCCTGGCTTAATAGCACCTAACAGGTTTCAAGCAGTCAGACAACAGCAAGAATACTTATCATTTCTACCCATTTCTGTAGGAGTGCCACAAGTTTCTATACTTGGACCCCTCCTGTCTAACGTATTTATAAATGATCAACACATAGTTTTGAAGCATGCCACTCTTGTACAATATGCAGATAACTCCACACTCATCTGCACAGCCTCTAACCTACAAAAACTTCAAGAAATTACTCAATAATCCTTTACAACTCCTACTTAATTCTCCAAAAATGAAATTACTACATTTCACCCCAAAAACATTCTCTCAAAGTAAAATTCTTGTCAAAATCACTTCATTAAGTAACACCCTAATTGAACAAGTTCCTAACACCAAACTCTTAGGAGTTACAATGTATGAAAACCTGAAATTTGACCTACACTTTCGAACTGTTACTAAAAATACACAAAAAGCTTGACCTCTTGTATAAAGCAAAACCCTACCTAACAGACAGAACTAGAGAAACCATAGCTAATGTCTGCCTCTTCCCTACCCTACTGTATGCCTCTCATGCTTTACTTACTAAGAATGTCCACACAAACAAAGCTGGAACAATGCTACAATAAAATAGCTCATTTTGCTGCAAAATGGACCTTTAGAACAGATCACTGTTCTGCCCATAAACAACTAAATTGGAATGAATTCCCACAGGTCCTCCAGTATAGTCAGCTACTACTAGTTCATGGTCTAATATACTATCCTGATATGTATTCAGCACTAAAACGCATGTTTCAACACTATCAACCTACCAAAGCTCTTGGCTCTAAAGGCAAACTCCTCCTATCCATCACTAAAGCTCAAAAATGCATTGGGAGCATCCTTGTCCTCAAACTCTGTAGCTACCCTCTGAAATGCCCTCTACATGCTCTCCAGCTTCTTCAAAACCAACAGGCATTCAGAACACATCTAAGAGAACACCTCTCAACATCCTGGTTCTGTAGCTGTACATCTGCAGGATAAGTATAACACCTCTGCTTTCTTCCTCCTCTTCTGATATACCCCCACTCTCCTCTACTCTGTTACCAACTATCAATTTGTCTTCACCCACCCCACCTTCTACCTATGCCTCTCTTAACTCTTTTACCATTCATTTCGCATACATCTCATAACTAAATCAACCTTTTGCTTTCCACCATTTGTAAATCTCTCAGTACTTTGTACTGTGACAGCTATCCTACTGTATAGTTATTTATTTAAGTATCTCTGTATAGAGTATAATTAGTACAAGAAGCCTTATTACTGCATGTAGTTACTGTCTTATCTATTTTGACATTGCACAATTTATTTTAATTGCATTCTGCCTGACATTGTTGATATTGTATAACTTAAGATTTGGTTTGTACTGCATGTACTGGAGCTTTTCTCCTTGGGCCTTCACAGAAAAGGTGCCTTTGTAACCAGCCAGACTTCCCTTGTCAACAATGTAAAATAAATAAGTAAAATAAATACCTTTAATTATAAGTTGAGCAACATAAAATGATTTGCTTTCTATCGTAGACACATGTTGGTTAAAAGCTGTATATATTTTGTGAGGAACCTCTGTGGATATTCAATATGTTGCATGTGCCTAGTCAGGTACAAATTGAAGGGGCCATTGTACAAAGTGATGAGCCTGATGATGGCTGAAAACAGTGGAACAATGACTTCTTTGGACCTAGATACTATACCCTTGCTTATAAATTGAGCAGCAGAGAATTATTTCCTTCATGTTGGTCAAATGCCAGGTTACTGTCTACATGACTACTGGATCTGCCCTTAGGAATGTGTCATCAATGACATAGTTTCCTGGGGAAGCTGACATTCTCAAAGGATACTATTATGGATTTCTTGGCATTGAGTTTTAAACTGCAGCTCTGGTACCATTTATTTGTCTATTTTTCTATTTTAGCCCTTCCTGGAGGATATTAGTGTCTTGAAGGGATTTTATGAATGCTCCCAGTTTACAGTCATCTGGAAAATTGGTCAGCCAGAGGCCCTTGATGGTTACCTTGACTCCCAAGAAGTAGATGCCAAAAAGGAGCAGATGTAGCACAGAGTCCAGAGGAACTCCTCTAGTGACCGGCCTCTTTGTGGAAGTGGGCTCCCCTTTTCTAACTTCCTGGCTTCTATCTGAGAGCCAGCTGGCTATCCAGTGTGCAACATAAGGGTTTATGCCTAATTCCATGACTTTGTTTACAATGCCCAAGTGGGATATTATATCAAATGCCTTGGCCAGGTCAAGGTAGGCAGTATACACATTTTTCCCTCACCTATTGCCATGGTGACCTTCTCAAAGAAGTCCACCAGGCTTTGTAAGTATGATCTTCCCTTGAAGAAACCACACTGGGTTGGCTCCAGTGTCAGTGGGGTTTCCTATTTCATTATTAATCATTTCTATGATAATTATTTCCATGGCTTTGCATATGAGATTAGTCACACTAAGTCTGTAGTTTCTGGGGTCCACACAGAAGGCCTGCTCTTGTGCAGAGGGATGACTGTTGTAGATCTCCATTTGTGTGGTGCAAAGCCTGGCTGTAGGCTGTGGTTAAATAGTGACTCTAGTCCTTGTAGGTCATGTTTCATTCTATGTAGGAGGCATTCCAGGATATTATCACAGCCCATTGATGTGATGTTCTTGGCCTTGGAGAGTGCATTTAGGACCTGTTCTGTAGTGATGTTTGGGGAGGTAAGTTTGATGGTATTTCTTGAAGTGTAGATGGGCTGGGGGAGTGTAGGTAAAAGTGGTGCCGAATTTGTCATCCAGTTGATTTGCTATATTCTTTCTGGCTCTGTGTAGATGGCTCCATTTACAGTTAGTTCTGCACATTGTTATGTACAGCCTTTGAGGTTATGGATTTAGCTAAAGAAAGCCTCATGGATTTCCTTGGCCTGGGAGGCTATTTTTTCCCAAAACTGACGATTTTTCCTCTGAGTTGCTTGTTTAGATTGATGAGAGGTTTTATCCTGATGAGCTTTGTATTTCCTAACTTTTGCTATCACTGTCTTCCTTTTGTTGTACAATTTATTCATATTTGGATTCCACAAAGGTGGCTCTTTTGGGTTTGTTCTGAGCTTATTCCTGGATAACAGAGCTGCATTTTGCATCTATTAACATTATTGTGCGGGAGATCTGTGAACAATTTCACATAGGCAGCTGTGTTCTCAGGGTTTGGGAGGCTTGACATTTTGCCAGATTGTGACAGTAATAGGAATAAATGCTGTGGGGTCCAGGAGGATGTCATCCCTCTTAGACTGCATCTGTAGCTAACTCCTGGAGACACTTTTCTGAATATTTCTGCTGCCCATTCCTTTCACACTTTTGCTGCACTTTAGGGTCCTTCATCATAGGAAACATGGCAGACATGGATATCAAAGGTTACAGACACCCTCTTGTTTGTGGCATATTGTCTGATGCATGGTGGGGATGGGAAGACACAATCGAAGTAGGTCCATGAATGTACACAGCCACCGTGAACTTAATCACCTGACCCTCTTTGCATATATCCCCCTTCTCAATTTCTATGTCATTCTCAATACAGAACTCTAACTCCTAATACATTTTTCACTGAATTTCCCCACTACTCATATTTACCTCCCTCTCTTCTTTTCCCACTTAGCTTACTCCACTTTCTCATATTTCACTTGATTCTACTACTACTACTGTTCTCTCTTATTTACAAATTAAAAAAAAAAATCTCTAATTTTTCCTTTTATCCATAGCCATACTTTTTCTATCACCTTCTCTCTTTATCAACTTCCCCTTTGCTTTTGATTACTGATATACACACTTTTGTCTGTAAGAACTAAGATTTGATATACAGTACCTCTATACTCTTTTCTTAAACTCTGAGTTAATTGTCATTACTTCCCCTCTATATGGTGAAGTCCTTATGCATTGGAGATATATAAAATACTTTAACATTTGGTTTTATTGCCTTTTTTGTAAATAACATCTTTAAACTCTCATATTACAATTGTGAATCCAAGCATTGTCATGCATGTTTATATTACCTCATGTATACTGTATTGTTTGTAAACATTTTTATGGTGTATGTAATACTTTGTGGAGCTTTTCTCCCCGGGCCTCTGCTGAAAAAGGTGCAAGCTCAGTAAGACATTTCCGGTCAGCAAATGTCAAATAAATACAATAAATAAATAAATGTTTTCTACAAATGTTAACAATACTGGCAGACATGAACATACCATGCTGCTCATTTAACTGCCTCGCCTTCTACGCACTGCCTTGTTTTGTGTCCATACCCCATAGGATGTAATAAAAAATGAATCATAAGTAGATGTTAATATGATGCACAACTTAAACATAACAGTTGCATATCTAGGTACTATAACTAAGCCTTTTGAGATAACTCTAAGCATGGCTAAGTGTGCATCTTTCAATTGTACGAATGATACATCTCAACTTGGTGTCACCACATTTAGTCAAAGGAGTACCCATCTCATTGCCAGTGCCTGTATTTGTACCCATCAGCAAAATGCCAATTGATGTTAAAAGATGGGTGAATGACAATGGCAAAAGATTATTGAATGTGACTTCATACAACAACACTATGTCAGTTTAACTGTCAAAAGTACAATTAGTCCAGTATTCCTTCTTTCCTTTGTTCCTTTCACACTGTTACAGGACACTGTGTGCTCTCTTCTATATCTAAGCTAAACTTCAAGACTCTCTCTCTCTCTCTCTGAAACATCCTCCTTTCTGTTAAAAAAATAACCCCCCTCAAAAAACACAAACAAAGCTTGTCTAATGTACACACATACTGAGTTCTTAGCTAAGTCACATAGCCATAATTCAAGACTCTCTCTCTGAAACGCCCTCCTTTCTGCTAACACCAAACAAAAATAAGAGAAGCTCGACTACTACTCACATATCTTGAGTTCTTAGCTCAGTCACACAGGTGCAGTTTCAGCAGAACTCATAGTGTACCATTGTGATGTTTAGGGCCACTGTATTATTCACTTAAGGTTTATAGAGGATTGCTGTTCTATGTCTGTTGTCTCACAGGGTTCACTGTATAATCCCTAAATCCTGAAATATCGAATTTCAGAATCTCGAGATCATAAAACTGAAACCTTAAAATCCAGAAACCCCAGAAGTGCGAATTTCAAAATTGCGACTCCTACACCAACCGTACACCACACACATACACATACCTTCCCCCACACACAAACACACAAACTTATACTGCATACAAGCAGGGGGGCAAGCCCCCCTGCACCCCCCATGTGGGGGCTGTACCCCCCCACTTAAATATACTAACTCCAACATCGCACTACACAGACAAACCACATGAAAACACCACCATACAAGCTACATTCCCCTCGCACACACACATCACTGTAACCGAACACATTGACACACACTAAATCCCCTAGCCAAAACCCTTAAACATAAATACTTACCTGAACTTCCAGCTATCCATTCACATAGCGGAACACCAGTAGTGCTACTTCAAAATCTCCGTACTTCAGGATTTTGAAATTCGCACTTCTAGGGGTTTTGAAGTTTTGAGCTTTTGGCTTTATAATCTCGGGATTCTGAAATTTAGTATTTCAGAATTTCGGGATTATTAGGTGTTCCCGTCTCACAATAGTTGAGAGAGCGCAGTGTCCTACCACAGAACCCAGGCTTACAACCTTAAACAATATTTATTATATTACTGGGTGCTGGCCTTTCTCTTTCAGGTAATTGGTTACACTTTTACTGCTGCTCTTTTCCTCTCTGCAACCTTTCCTGCACTCAGTTTGTTTGCTGTGTAACTGCCTGAGGAAAACTGGGTCTATGTTTGCTTACCGAATTTAAAAGAAAAAACCCCAAACCGCAAAACAACGAAAGAAAAAGAGTGAAATGGAAAAGCAGCAAACACCGATAACAGTGAAAAAAATACATCGAATGGCAATAATTGGCCAACATCCCACATTCAATAAATCAAGGTGGGGGGCTGTGCCCCCCACAACCCCCCTACCTGTATATACCAACTCCAAGATCGCACTACAGTGGGGAATAGTGAAAATTCAGTAGGTTTCCCCTCACTTACCTTATGCATTACTTTACTTCCTGGATGTTGGCTAACTATGGCCATTTGATGTATTTTTTTTTTTTTTTTTGCTGTTATAGGTGTTCGTTGTTTTTCCATTTAGCTCTTTTTCTTACATTGTTTTGTGGTTCGGGTTTCTTTTTTTATTCGGTAACATGTAGATTCATAGTGTACTTTACTCATTCTAAACAGCTCTACTGTAACTGCAGTCTGGAGTAACATATGCCTTGTGCTTCCAAAGCATGTGTTAGACCAATGTTCCTATTACATAAAATTGTTCTACTGACAGCATAACAGATAAAGACTCCTCCCACTGGTGTTGGAGCTGTTTCCCACTATGCTGCCTTCCCACCCTGATTCCTCAGCCACCCCTTATGGCATTACATTTCTAGGACCTGTTCTCCACCCAGAACTCCACCAACTTCCCACCCCATTTAAAGGCATGCACATTAATATGGACATATTGGCACAAGAATACACACAAAATCCCTAAACCATCAGTCTGCATTTAAGCATTTTGACTTTCTTTCCTCTCACTAACTAACCAAAGTGATCACAACTTACACCATCCACCTCTCTCAGCTATCTACTCCCACCCTTACTATATTTATACCTCAGTGGTCTGACTCCTTTGACATATCTTTCTATGAACCTACATACCATGCTTCTCTTAAAGATTACTGCATCTTTACCCTTCTTGTTTTATCACCTTACAACTTAACATACATCACTCAGTCTTGTACGCATTTCTCCCTCTGTGTGCTCCACCTGCCCCATTCACCTTTAATTGCTTCTAGTATATACAAGGACAATCTTTACTTCAAATTCAGATTACTAAACCCTCACACCTATCACACCAAAATAAAACTACCTGCTAAAGTTAAACCAAAACAAGCTTATCAAACATATCCGTTTTTCTCTTTTACCAGTCTCTGGGGATATTCATCCTAACCTCAGCCCCTCCTCCCATCCTGACTCCCCAGTAGCTTCCAAAACTTATCCCAAGTCAAACCTCCCTCCTACTCAGGCCACCCATCCCCTTCCAAAACAGGGACCACACCACCATCACCAAAACCATCAAAACCCAACCCACCTATCTCAAACTCACTCAAACAGCTTAAATTAATTTCCTTAAATACTATTAGCATCTATAATAAAACTTCAGAACTCCATGCTTGGATCTCCCGCAATACACCAGATATTCTTGGCATAACTGAAACATGGCTAGAATCCCATATACTTGACTCTGAAATATCACTCCCTGGTATAATATCATAGGTTCATAGGCTGGTACTAGGCTATCGGCCCTAGGGCCTATACAAGCCTAGCCATAACAATTCCCTGGCTATTTCTTCCTACAGTATTTACTTCCCTGGACCCCTGTCTAGCAGGGCAACTGACGTGATCCCCAGGGTGAATTTCCTATCTCCCATCCAGTCATCAAGGTTCCTTTTGAAGAGGGCCAAAGAGGTGCTCTGTTTGACATGTATGCGCAGTCTATTCCAGAGTCTGGGGAGTCTCTGGGTCAGGAACCTATCCCTCCAGCATGTTTTGTTCATTGTGATGACAAGGTTTAGATCCCTGGAGCGTGTATCTCTGAGGGATTGGGATTTCTTTAAGTGTAGCATATCCAACAACTCTGGGTTTGACATAGCCTTGTATGCTAAGCACAGATCGCCTCTGAGTAGACGATATGCGACAGAGTATAGGTGGAGTTTTTTTAGATGGTCAGCATAGGGCATCTGCTTTAGGCCTGTGATTCTTTTAGTGAGGTATTTCTGCTGCCTTTCCAGTTGTTGCAGATGTCTTGAGAGGTACATACCAAACGGGGCATTGTATTCTATAATGGGTCTAATGAGGGATGAGTACAGTGGGACAATGACCTCCTTTTTTCTGGATGAAAAGCCCTTAGTGATGAGGTGTGCCACATAGAAGGATTTCCTGACTGTGGTGGTGATGTGGTTATCGAAGGTGAGACCACTGTCCACCTGTGTCCCTAAGTCTCTTATCACACTTTCGGTGTTTAGTGTACTGCCATCTATGTGGTAATTCACGGGTACGTGTTTTTTCCCAAAGGGGATAACTATACCTTTCTTGGCATTGAACTTGAGCCCATGGCTCTGGCACCAAGCATATGTTTCTGTAAGGCCCTTTTGTAGAATATTCACATCATTTGGGTATTCAATAATGGCCACCAGTTTGCAGCCATCCGCGAACTTTGTTAGCCAGAGTCCCTTAGTGTTGGCCTGTAGTGGGTGGGAGGTTGGCGTAATGGTTAAAGTGCTTACCTTAAAAACACAAGGTGCAGGGTTTGATTCTGACATGGGGTAATTAGCTAGGCTTAAAATGGCCCATAAGGGCAGTTAACCTAGTACTAACCTATGAAACTATGAACCTTCAAGGCTGATTGAACTAAAAAAAATGGTGGTGGAGTAGCTATACTCTGACAATCTTGAAATCCTACCCTACAATAACCCTATTCCCAAATTCCACAATGCTGAACTTCTCATCTCCCATATTAAACTAAATAACCATACGCAACTATGTATCGTAGTACTTTATATTACCCGATGTAATAATGCTACAACCCTGGAAAACATCCTAAACTGGATCTCACATACAATTTCTAATGAAAAGATAATTCCAGCTGACATTAATTTCAATTTGCAGATTACCTGCACAAAATATCTATCATCTAACCTAAACATATTTTGATTGACTCAACTAATTTCTTCTCCCACATGTCATAATTATGCCAAAAACAGCGGCTCAGTTCTCAACTGGATATGTGAATCCGATTCCACTAAGTATGTCTCCAGTGGCACCCTCCCTGTTTCCCTCAGTGATCACCTCCCAGTATATGCAAACAGACTTGGTAGCCATCATGTGAAACAAAGTACAGTTTTGTACCTACCATAAATGTAGATGTCCGATAGGTATGCATCTGCAGTCCTTACATATGGGTTGTCCTGCCTCAGGCAGCCCTTCGGTCGGCCGGATTCCAAAGTCTGGGTCCGGCGTCGGCTGATGTCGCCCTCTCCCCGACGTCAGAGCGCCTGGGGTATAAAAGCATCAGCCAACGCCATCTTCCTCAGTTTTTCTTGCCCCAGATGCCAGGTGTCCTCTAAGGAAGGCTAAATGTGGAGAGATGCAAAAAATTCCAAACATGCACAGTAATATAAAACAAATACACCATAATAGATAACCCCAGCTAGCTATAAGATGGATAAGTACCCAGGAAATACAACAGAGGGGAAGGAGGGAGGGTAAACCTGACTGCAGATGCATACCTATCGGACATCTACATTTATGGTAGGTACAAAACTGTACTATGTCCTTCAAGGATGCATCTGCAGTCCTTACATATGGGTAGAATACCATAGCCAAGCTGGGGGTGGTAGGATCTAAGAAAGGGATGGTGTAGCTAAAATGCCCTGCAGGACTGCCGTAGCAAAGCCTGCTCTGGATCTGGAGTATAAGGGTAAGTTGTAATGCTTGGAAAATGTATGCACGGAGCTCCATGTAGCAGCTTCTAAAATGTCCTTGGTAGCCACCCCTCTTAAGAAGGCTGTGGAGGTGGCTGTCGCTCTGGTGGAATGAGGTCTAATGTTAGCTGGCACGGCTTTGCCATGAAAAGAGTAACAGAATCGAATGCAATTCCCTATCCATTTTGAAATTGTCTGTTTGGAAATTGCTTTTCCTTGTACAACAGCAGCATATGCTACAAATAGCTGGTCAGTTTTTCTGTAAGTCTTAGTTCTGTCCAAGTAGTAGCGCAACTGTCTGTGAATGTCCAGGGTATGCAGAAGTTTCTCTCCTTTGTTTTGTGGATTTGGAAAGAAGGTAGGCAGGTGAATAGCTTGGTTCAGTGAGACCCTGGATACACCTTTGGCATGAATGAAGGATTGGTTCTCAGTGAAACTCTGTCCTGATGAAAAATAAGAAATGGCTGTACTGCCATGAGGGCCTGCAACTCAGATACTCTTCTTGCTGAGGTTATGGCCAGAAGGAAGGCAGTCTTCCAAGACAGGAACTGTAGTTCTGAAGATGCTGCTGGTTCAAAGGGAGGTAGAGTTAATTTTTCCAACATGAAGTTAAGGTCCCATGTAGGCACTGGTGGTTTCCTTGGAGGATTGATGTTTTTAATTCCCCTTAGAAACTGCCTTAGGAGAGGATGAGTGAAGACAGGTGGATCAGTATTGTATTCTGCTGAAATTGCTGAAGCATGAATTTTTATGGAAGAGTAAGAAAGGCCATCGTGGAGCATTTCTGCCAAGTATTCCAGGATATGTGCCAAGTTCATCACTGTCGCATCTAGGCCCTTTGTGGTGTTCCAAGTGTGAAATCTTTTCCATTTTGCTGAATATGCCTTTCTTGTGGAAGGCCGGCGAGCTTCCATGATGATGTCCTTCACTGTCTTGGATAGCTTATCCTGGTGAGGAGTCAAGGTATTTTCCAGGCTGTCAGCTGCAAGGTTTTCAGGCTGGAGTGCAGAGTTTTGTAATTGTGTTGTGTCAGAAGAAGTGGCCATTGTGGTAGAGGCCACGGTTTTGTGCGTGACATGCTCCTTAACAGTGGGTACCAGTGTTGTTTGGGCCAGTCCGGAGCTATCAGAATCACTTTGGGCTGCTCTGTCCTGATCTTCAGTAAGACCTTGGTCATTAATGGAAGAGGTGGGAATGCATACACTGTTAGAGTATTCCAGCTGAAAGAGAGGGCGTCCACTTTCCATGCTTGTGGGTGGTATGTCCTTGAGCAGAATTTCTTCAGCTGATGGTTGTGGTGGGAGGCAAAAAGATCTATGTCCGGCCTCCCCCATGATTGTGTTATCTGAAGGAAGATGTCTGGGTGCAGCATCCATTCGTGTGGATCCATGATATTTCTGCTTAGGCTGTCCGCCAGTATATTGTCTTTTCCTGGCACAAACTGGGATTGCAGCTCTATATTGATTTTTAGTAAATGTTCCCAAAGATTCATTGCCAGCCTGCAAAGAGGGTAGGAATGGGTACCTCCTTGCTTGTTTATGTACCACATAACTGTGGTATTGTCTGTCCTTATTAGCAGGTGTCCTTGATGCAGAAAATGTTTGAAGGCCTCGATTGCATGTATCGCCGCCAGCATTTCCTTTTGGTTTATGTGCATGCGCAATTCTTTCTGTGACCATAGTCCTTGAATGCATCTGCCCTCCATGTGTGCTCCCCATCCATGGTCTGAAGCATCCGTTGTAATGGTTTGGCTGATTATTGCTTTGCTGAAGGGCAGACCCCTGTTTGACTGGCTTGCTTGAGCCCACCACAGAAATTCCTTTTGAAGGCATGGAATGAGTGGTATCAAAGCTTCTAGGCTGTGACTGTGCTGACACCATAAACTCCTTAGGTACCATTGTAGTTTCCTCATATGTAGCCTTGCTTGTGGGATCAGAAGAATGCAAGATGCCATGTAACCCAGGGCCTGCAGGATTTTCCTTGCAGTCAGCTGAGTTTGTTTTGTCAGATTTTCGAAATAATCAGGTAGTTGTCTTTGTTTTTCTTCCGTGAGAAAAGCCATTTGGGTGGTTGTATCTAGTTTCGCACCCAAAAAAATTATCCTTTGGGATGGAACAAGTCTTGATTTGTGAATGCCCCAAAAGGAGAGATATCTATTCCAGAGGATTGTAGCCCCCCAAACATCTCCAACGCCCAGGTGAGAACTGCCCTCACTAAGGCAAAAAACACAGCATCCATGGGACCGGATGGTGTCCCCGGCTGTGTGCTTCATGAACTCAATGAGGAATTAAACCCACAGTTAGGACAGCTGTTTAATCTTAGCCTCACCTCAGGATACGTACCCAAGGAGTGGCGCACGGCGACTGTGGTCCCACTTCATAAGGGCGGTGCCTCCACAGACCCTGGAAATTACCGCCCCATTAGCTTGACAAGCCTTATCTGCAAAGCCATGGAGAGGATCATAATGGAACTCATAAATAAAGACATAGGGAACTTGCAGACTTTGGATCCAACTCAGTTTGGCTTTGTCAAAGGCAGATCCTGCCTCTTAAACTTGGTTGACTTTTGAGACAGTCACCAAGGCCATTGATGAGGAAAGGCAGTCCATACAGCCTACCTCGACCTGGCAAAGGCCTTGACACAATACCCCACTCAGGTATCATCGAAAAACTCATCAGCTTGAATGTAAACCCATACATCACAAGATGGGTTGCAAACTGGCTAAGTGACAGAACCCACAGGGTCAGAGTTGCTGGAGCCATGTCAGACTCAAAGCCTGTCACAAGTGGTGTCCCACAGGGCTCAGTCCTGGGTCCACTCTTGTTCGGCATCTACTTTTCTGAAGTACAAGCAAACACAGGAGGGTTATGGCTGACAAAGTTTGCAGATGACTGCAAACTGGCGCCATAGTCGAAAACACATCTGACACAGATATCCTCCAGAAGGGCCTCACAGAAATGGATAACTGGTGCCAGAGCCATGGCCTGAAGTTAAACGCCAAAAATGCATAGTCATACCCTTTGGGAAAAACAAGGCTACCCTAGCTACCATATAGGTGGCAATCCACTGAGCACAGAAAAAGTCATCAGAGATCTGGGGACCCAGGTTGACAGTAGCCTTCGTTTGACACTCATGTTGCTAAAGTAGTTAGGAAAACCTTCTATATCACCCACCTGATCATGAAGGGATTCACATCTAGATCAAGGGAGGTCATCGTCCCCTGTACTCATCACTTATTAGACCTATGATTGAGTACAATGCCCGTTCGAATGTATCTGACCAGACACCTGCTGCAGCTTGAAAGGCCCCAAAAGTTCCTCACCAAAAGGATAAAGGGTCTCAAAATATGTCTTATGCTGCCCGACTGAAAGAACTCCAGCTCTATTCAGTCTCATACCGCTTGCTCAGAGGTGACCTGTGCCTGACATATAAGGCCATGTCAAACCCAGATTTGATGAATATGCTTCACCTCAAAAATCTAGATCCCTCAGAACCACAAGGGCGGAGACTTAAACCTTGACACGGTTATAAATAGAACGTGCTGGAGGGACAGATTCATCACCCAGAGACTCCCTATGCTGTGGAACAAAATCCCGGTACATGTGAGGCAGAGCACCTCTCTGGTCTTGTTCAAGAGGAATCTTGACCAATGGATGGGAGATTGCAGATATACCCCAGGGATTACTTCAGCGTCACTGCTTGACAGAGGCACAGCAAAATGATAGGCATAGTTTTTATTCAAACTAAAGGGGTGGCGAAAGCCACATAACTATGGGCTAGGCTTATAAATGCCCTTGGGCAGATAGCCTAGTATGAACCTATGAACCTATGAACCTATATCCCAAAGCCTGAAGTAGGCGGATGGCATAATTCAAGTGTTTTACCAAAGTTTGTTGGCTGTCCGCTTGTATAAGGCAGTCATCCAGATATGGGTATATTTGAAACCCCTGAAGTCTGCAGTGTGCAATTACTGATGCCAGGCATTTTGTGAATACTCTGGGCGCAGTAGATAAGCCAAAGGGCAATGCTGAGAATTGATAATGCTCTGAACCTGCAAGAAATCTGAGGTGTCGTCTGCAACTTTGTCTGATAGGGACATGCAGGTATGCCTCTTTGAGGTCTAGAGTTACCAGCCAAGACCCCTTGCCCAGCATGGGAAGGAGTTGCTGTAGGGTCAGCATTTTGAATTTTGGCACAATGAGATAAGTATTCAGTGTGGACAAGTCGAGAATAGGCCTCCATTGTTTTTCTTTTCTTGGGACAAGGAATAGCCTGGAATAAAATCCTTGGCCTTGTTCTGTGAGAGGAACCTTTTCTATAGCTTTCATTTGCAATAGATTGGAAATTTGTTTTAAAGCCTCTGCCCTTTGATTCGGTGGCAGGTTTGGCATGCCTTTTCTTTTTGGTAATGTATGAAAATGGAACCTGTATCCTTTGTCTATTATTTGCAGTGTCCATTTGTACCTTGTAATACTGTGCCAATTTTTTGAGAATAAAGATAGCTTTCCACCCAAAGGTGCTTCCAATTGAGCCCTGGTTGGCGGGGTCAAGGTAAAGTCATTGAGTCTGTCCTTGTGGAGCAGTTGTAGGTCCTGCACTACCTCTCTGGTTAGGAGGCTGCCATTGACGTCCTCTGTAGGAGCCTCTAGCTTGCTCTCTACCTCTGGCATGCCTGTTCTTGCCTCTTTGAAATCTCTCTGTGTCTGGAAAGGACCAATTCTTAGAGGGCCAATTTCTGCTGAATCTTGGTGGTTGGACCTGGAGAAAATCTTTGACTGTTTGTACAGATTTAGCCTTTTCCTCAAATTTCTTTAAGACCTCCTGAGCAGTGGAGCCAAATAACTTTCGCTTTTCCAGTGGCGCATCCAGAAGCTTTGCTTTAACATGATCTGGCAGAGTTTGTTCCTTCAGCCGAGCATGCCTACGTATGACTGCACCTGTCATTGCTGACCTACATGAAGCTTCCAATGCATCATAACCACACTGCAAGAAATGGTTGCTAACCTGTTGGGAGTTATGTACCAGATCCTGAAGTGACTTGCGATCTAGGGGTTCAGGTGAAGACAGTTTTTTATGTAATTCATCTAACAAATACTCTTGGTACTGTATCATATGGAATTGACAATTTAATGCCCTCATAGAAAGAGTGGAAGAAGTATACACTTTTTTTCCCCATCTCTATAAAGCCCTGGACTCCCTTTCAGAGGGGAGTGGATTTTTAGTAGTGGCAGATGCAACCCCTTTAGGGCCCTGGGAAATAATTTCAGGGTCAGCAGAGTGGGCCTTGTAAAGGAAATGATATGAGTCCGGGACCCTGTAGTACCTATCAGGTTTGACAGGAGCCGGAGGAAGGGAGTCAGGGGTAATGCTAGACTCAGAGTACACATCATCAATGACATTATCAAAACAGGAGGAATAGCCAAAGGTCTTTGTTGAGGTAAATGCAAAAAAGTCCTTAATCTCTTCCTGGAATCAGAGAATTCCTGACCCTGCCATTTGAAATGCTCTCTCATGGAGTGAAGGGTCTCCCCAAAGGACAGCTCTTCAGGAGGGGAGGCAGAGGGAATAGATTCCTCTGCATCAGAATCCTCGTAGGCCGCAAAGGCCTCCTCCTGGTAGTCTGAAAAAGCAGAGCCATCTGAGGCCTCATCAGAGGACTGGGGATCAGTGGGCTCAACCCTGGGCCTTTTGTCTAGAGGAGGTTGAGAGCCCCTGTCCGGATGTGGCTGAGAGCCCCTAATTAAGGAAATAAGGTCCTCAGCTAAACTTAAAATCTGTGAACCTGTAGTGGATCCCTGAGGAATAGCCTTGGGAGGCAGAGATTTTGGCTGTTTAGCAGCTTTAGCCCTTGTGAATGCCTTTATGGACATGGATGCAGGAGGCCTGGCTGCTCCACATGCTGGCGTAGTTTTGTCTAGGGAAATGGTGTCGGATGTTTCCGGAACACCGGTTTCTGAGGGAAATTCTATAACCGACTCAGAAGAGGCCTCCGGGGCCGAGGTTGTCAGTTGTGCGGTTTCGACGGTCGGAAGTACCAAGGACTCGGTTTCAGCCGAGACCGAGACACTCGCGGTAGGTTTCAGCCGAAACCACGGTCCGCGTGTGTCGGTCCTTGTCCTTCTGTTTTTTGGTTAAATGAGAAGTTGGAATCTCCGACGGCATATTGTAACAGTAACTAGCCCCAAAAAATTCCTCTGCAAACTCCGCCCGACGCCTAAGAGTGCGTCGGTTGAAGGAGGCACAGGCTGTACAGGCCGAGACGTCGTGGTCTGGGCCTAGGCAGGGGAGGCAGTAAGAATGGAAATCCTTATGAGGTATTTGTTTCCCACAAGTTAAGCAATTATTAACTTTAAGCGTTTGATCTGACATCGGCTGAGGCAAGAAAGAGTCTAGCGGGTACTTAGCTTTTGAAGTTTTCGGTAGCTGAAGTTACAGGAGCTGGCCGACCGGCACTTGCGAACTGCTTCTGCTTTGGGCACCACGCGGCAAGAAAGACTGAGGAAGATGGCGTTGGCTGACGCTTTTATACCCCAGGCGCTCTGATGTCGGGGAGAGGGCGACATCAGCCGACGCCGGACCCAGACTTTGGAATCCGGCCGACCGAAGGGCTGCCTGAGGCAGGAAAACCCATATATAAGGACTGCAGATGCATCCTTGAAGGACATCACTTACTTCGAAATTCCCATAACCTCACTAATTTAAACAGTGATATATTTAACAGAATGCTAAGCTCTTGTAACTGGTCTATCCTGAAAAATATTCCACTCTATGGAGCTGTACACAAATTTAACTCACTTTTCCTGAACACCTTCAATAGTCTGGCTCCAACTAGAATAAAAATAATAAAGAATAACCATACTCCTTGGTTATCCACTCAAGGCAGGTACCTATCTCACCAACTTCCAACAACTTAGAAATCAAGCTAAGAAACAAATCAAACTAGACAAAAAACATACTTTGAGAGTTGCCAGCTAAACTATCAAACAAATCCACAAAGATTTTGGCAATCTGTCAACTTCCTTCTAAATCCCGGAAAACCCACTACACCAGTCTCAACAGCCAATAATACTTCAGACTCTATTGCCACCCAATTTAATTCCCACTTTATTACCTCAATAATCTCCCTATTAGACAGCACTACTGTCTCTTCTCTTTCTGTACCCTCACCCTCTGCTCCACCACATACCTACTTTAAATTTGAACCCATCCAAACAAGCTACATACAAAGCTTACTATCTAAAGTAAAACCATGTACCTTCGCTGCTGATTAACTACCTGGAGACTTTCTGAAAATAGCTGACACATCTATTGCCTACCCTATATCTATTCTAATTAACCGCACTATCGCCAAACAATATGTACCCCCCCTTTGGAAAATATCCCATATCATTCCACTTCATAAAGGAGGCCTCTCTAAAGACATATCTAACTACAGACCTATAGCCATACTCTCACCCCTAGCTAAAATCCTAGGAAAGTGTATCCACAAACAAATAATCGACTACTTCCAAAAGAATAACCTTGTATCTGATACACAACATAGTTTTCGATCAAAACACAGTATTAGTACACCCCTCATTAGTTTTAACAACTTCATTAGTCACCTCAGAAACAACAACCAACTTGTCCCTGCAACCTTTCTTGACAGGTCAAAAGCCTTTGACAGTGTATCTCATCAAATCCTCCTAAATAAACTGGCAACTTACAACCTCTGCCCTGAAGCCCTAAACTGGTTCCACAACTCCCTCTCAAACAGGGAACAGGCTACCTTATAGGATAATAAACTCTTCCCTCACCTTCCTATCTCTGTAGGAGTCACCCAAATATCAATTCTCGGGCCACTACTCTTTACCATTTCTACCAATGACCTTAGCACAGTTGCTAGCCCTGCCAATATTATACAATATGCAGATGATTCCTCACTTATCTGCTCTGCTCCTACAATCAAAGCACTTCAAACAAAAACTCAAACTGCACTCAGCAAGATTGAAAGATATCTAGCAGCCCATCAACTTATACTAAATCCCAATAAAACTAAGCGTATGGTCTTTTCAAATCCTTCATCTCTAACTAATCATCCACCTCTCTCTATCTTTTCCTCAAATGGCACAAAAATAGAACCTGTTGAACACACTAAACTGCTTGGGGTTACTATAGCTAAGGCATTGAAATCTGACAAACATATAGCACAGACAATTAAAAAGGTCCATATAAAACGTGGTACACTGTATAGAGCCAAACCCTTTCTTACAAGTCATGCTAGACTAGCAACAGCAAGAACCCACCTGTTATCTTCACTACTCTACTGTTCGCAAATATTTACAAACCTTCACAAAATAGAAATGAATAACCTTGAATCATGCTATAACAAGATAGCCAAATTTGCAGCTAACCAGCCCCAAAAAACTCATCACTGTACTGCCTTACAACAACTAAACTGGCTAGAACTCCCAGACTTACTTACATTAAACCAACTATTAATCGCCTGTACAGTGATGTATAAACCTGATCACTGTTCATCTCTATCTAACCTTGTTCAACCCTATAAAAACCTTCATTCTCTCAGGTCAGCAGACAAAGTGCTACTTAAAGTAAACAAATCACACAACTCACATGATGACTCCTTATACTGTTACAAAATTGCAAAATACTCTTCCACAATCTATTCTAATACTGGAACTCTCTTCCACAACCTATTCTATCCATTGATCATACTCAAAACTTTAAACAGCCACTAAAACAATATTTCATAACTCACTAGATATGCTCCTGCTCTCCTCCTGACTAACATGTCTCCCCCTCCCCTATTACACTATATGCACCTCTCACGACCTTTGAATGAGGACACTCCCACCACTCATTGGAATGTAGATATATATATATATATATATATATATATATATATATATATATATATTAAAAAATATATATATTATACATGTTTTTAAAACAAATTGTTAATGTATCTCTGTATGATTTTGTAATCTTATTGAATGCTGCTTTATATATATATATATATATATATATATATATATATATATATATATATATATATCCCTTTGTATATCTATGTTTCTGGAGCTTTTCTCCCCAGGTCTCCTGTGAAAAAGGGCACTTTGCCCAGTTGGACATTACCCGATAAACAAATGTAAATAAATAATAATGTATGAAAGAGATAGGGCTTGGAACAAATTATTAAAATATAGAGCTCCCCAAAACCTAAAAGACTTTAAAGAACTACGTACTCATACTAAAAGACAAATTATCGCAGACAAGGAAATCTACTTCAATAACCCCTAACTTAATCTGTCTTCCAACTCTAAAAAATTCTGGTCTTCTATTAAAAATATACTCCACCCTGGAACATCCACCAGTCTTAACTTTTGCCCAAAATAATACTCCCTCAGAAATACCTGCTCAGTTTAACACACATTTTTATAGAAAGCATTAAAACACTTAGTAAAGAATTTCCTCTCAATAATCCTGACATGTCCTCTCCTCAGACAGTAAACAGCCCCTATTTCACCCTAAAACCCATTCCAACCTACTACAGCAAATCGTTACTTCTTAAACTGAAACCCTGTTCTCCTTCAGTAGATAATCTCTCAGCAGAATACCACAAGCTGACTACCAGTTCCATAGCCCATCCTGTGTCTCTTCTAATAAACAGATAATCAAGAAATCATACATTCCTTTTCTATGGAAAAAAATCATCATCCCCTTCAGAAAGGAGGAGCCTTATCTGATATAACCAGTTTCAGACGTATCGCAATATTATCTCTTTTGAAAAAAAATTCTGGAGAAGTGCCTTCACAAGCGACTTCTTCTTCAACATATTCTTGAGGACCTGCACACAGCATGGATTTAGACCCGGCCATAGCACTACCATGGCCTTATTAGCTTTCACAGATGCTATTAACAAAGCCACACTAATACGGTTTAACAACTGCTTAACTGATAGACACCAGTCTGTTAACTGGCTCTGCACTTTTTCTCCCTTCCTTCCTGTCAATATTGGAATGCCACAGGGTCTCAGCCCTCTCCTGTTTAATATAATCACTAACAATTTGCATAAATCCTTTCAGCAGACATTTCTCATACAATAGACTGGTGATTCTACCCTGCTATGCATTTCCTACAACCTCATACATTTTCAGAGAATTTCTCAAGAAGCCTTTAATGAAAGTTGGCTACAGAATAATCACCTGCAACTAAATGCAAAAAAAAAAAAAAATTTCTTCTCTTTTCTCAAAAATCCCATTTCCATGAAAAAAAAACAACTTAAAAATGTATTCCGTAAATAATACCACAACTGAAGTTACTCCCACATACAAAACTACCCAAAACTACTTGGCATGACAGTCGACAACAATCTTAAATTCTATTTACATATTCACAACAGCCTCAAGAAAACACATAAAAAACTTGACACCCTAGATAAAGTAAAAGAATTCCTTACAGACTCTGCCAAGGTAACTCTTGCTACTACTTACCTCTTACCCTGTCTCCTATATGTAGCCCCTATCATGACCAGCCTACAAGCCTCACTAAGTTCTAAATTTGAACAGTGTTATAACAAAGTTGCCAGATTCACTTGCAGCAAACCTTACCATAGCCACCATGTTTAGCACTAAAAACAAAATGGCTCAAGCTTCCTCATTACCTATTTTGTACTCAGCTCATCTTAACCCATAAAATCATCCATACCCCATCTGCCTGCCCAGCAATTAGACACCAGCTCCAATACTATCTTGCAAATCTTCCCTGGTCAAATAACTGATTACCATCTACAACCACAAAGGGTTGCTGAGATCGGTCTCCATTCTAATACAATAGCTTGAACTAGGAATAAAATTCAATCATGTCGATCACCGACCTTCATCTTTTTAACCCATTACTAAAAGACTACCTCTCTACCCCCTGGCTTTGTCACTGCTCATTATCTGGGACATAGCACCCTTCATCACCTTTCTTATACCTCCCTTTAAAGCTCTAAATCACTTAGCCTGCTTATCCCCTTCTAATACCTCACTTTATTGTACTCCTTAAACTACTATAACTACTTCTTATTAGTACAACCAAATTACTATTCCATTAATTCCTCTCTATTAGCACTCAGACTTGCTAACATCCTCTAACACCTCATTGGCTGTAGTTCTTAAATTACTCCTACCTATAGGTTCATAGGTTCATAGGTTCATACTAGGCTATCTGCCCTAGAGCATTTATAAGCCTAGCCAGAGTATGTTTGGCTTTCGCCACCCATTTTAAATTAATTTTGCTATGCCCTTTTTCGAGGTTAGTATACTGTGCCTCTGTCTAACAGTGACACAGAAGTGATACCCGGGGTAAACCTACGATCTCCCATCCACTCATCAAGATTCCTCTTGAAGAGAGTCAATGAGGGACTCTGCCTAACCTGGACTGAGATTTTATTCCAGAGTGAAGGGAGCCTCTGGGTTATGAATCTGTCCCTCCAGCATGTCCTATTTATTTCAGTGCTGAGATTCAAGTCTCTCGAGCGCATAGCTCGATGGGATTTGGATTTTATGAGGTGCAGCATGTCCCTTAATTCCGGGTTGGACATGGCTTTATATGTCAGGCACAGATCGCCTCTGAGCAGGTGGTATGCCACTGAGTAGAGCTGGAGTTTCTTTAACCAGGCAGCATATGGCATCTGTTTGAGCCCTTTGATCCTCTTGGTGAGGTACTTTTGGGGTCTTTCCAGTTGCTGCAGGTGTTTGGTAAGGTACATCTCAAAAGGGGCATTGTACTCAATTATGGGCCTGATGAGGGATGAGTAAAGAGGCACGATGACCTCCCCTGATCTAGACGTGAATCCCTTCATGATTAGGTGGGCTATATAAAATGTTTTTCTAACCACTTTGGCCACGTGGTTGTCAAATGAGAGATTGCTATCAACTTGGGTCCCCAGGTCCCTAATTACTTCTTCTGTACTTAATGGATTACCACCTATGTGGTAATTTGTGGGCACTTTGTTTTTGCCAAAGGGGATGACTATACACTTTTTGGCGTTTAGCTTGAGGCCATGGCTCTGGCACCAGTTGTCTGTTTCTATGAGGCCCTTTTGGAGGATGCTTGTATCAGCTGGAGAGTCGATTATGGCACCCAGTTAGCAGTCATCTGCGAACTTGGTCAGCCACAGTCCTTCCATGTTGGCCTGTACCTCTGAGAAATATATACCGAACAAGAGAGGTCCCAGGACTGAGCCTTGTGGGACGCCACTTGTAACTGGTTTGGAGTCTGACATGGCTCCAGCAATTCTAACCATGTGGGTTCTGTCCTTGAGCCAGTTTGCAACCCATCTAGTGACATAGGGGTTTATATTTAAGCTGGTGAGCATATCTATAATGCCCGAGTGGGGTATTGTATCGAAGGCTTTTGCGAGGTCCAGGTAGGCTGTGTGGACCACCTTCCCTTCGTCAATGGCCTTGGTGATGGTTTCAAAGAAGTCGACCAGGTTTAAGAGGCAGGATCTGCCCTTAACAAAGCCGAACTGGGTAGGATCCAGTGTCTGTAGGTCCCCAATATCTTTATTTATGAGGTCCATGATGATCCTTTCCATAGCTTTGCAGACCAAGCTAGTCAGGCTTATGGGGCGATAGTTTCCAGGGTCCGTTGAGGCACCACCTTTGTGGAGAGGGACCACTGTTGCTGTATGCCACTCTTTGGGTACATATCCTGTAGTAAGGCTGAGATTGAACAGTAGTTTTATGTTTGGGTTTAGCTCTTCTTGGAGTTCATGTAGGACGCAGCCCGGGACACCATCTGGTCCCATTGATGCTGTGTTTTTTGCTTTGGAGAGGGTGGCTCTTACCTGAGCATCTGAGATGTCAGGGGGGCAGCACTCTGCTGCGATAGATATTTGCCCTTTTGGTGGGGTGGGGGGGGTTTGTGCTGAACCTGTCAGCTAGGATGTTGGCAAGGTCTGTGGGTTTGGTGTATTTTTTGTCATTTTGGACTAATTCTGAGCATATCTGGGAATTCCCACCCAGGTTCCTAACATAACTAAAGAAAGCCTTGTGATTATCCTTAGTGTCATGTGCAATTTTTCTCTCGAAGCTGGCCTTAGACAATTTATGAGTGCCCGTAGTTTTTTACTAATACTGATCAGAGATGCTGTCCCTTTTTGGCATTTTGCTCTATCATGTAGTAGCTTCCTCCTTCTATTGTATAGTTTGTTTATGGCTGGGGTCCACCAGACAGGACGTCTGTCTTTGGAGGATTGGGTCTTGGTTTTATTTGGGATTGCATGATCCATGCATTCCTGAAGGTGTTCATAGAATGCATTTATAAAGGATTCTGCGGTCTGGGCCTTATTTTCCACAGGCCCGGTGGCTTTGAAGGATTCCACCTCGGTTTTGAGGAGTGTGAAATTTGTTTTAGAGAAGTTTTTCACTGTGGTTTTCTGGGCAGGGGGTGGGGTCGGGATGTGAATATCCAGTTGGATTAGTTTATGGTCTGATCTTACCAGTGAGGGATACACTTCTGGTCTGGAGCATAGAGTCCCCATGTTGGTGATAATCAGGTCCAGTATGTTTTCCCATCTTGTGGGAGTGGTAACAAGTTGTTCCATAGCATTTGAGTTTATGAATTCTAGGAACCTTTGGGCTAGGGTGTTGGAGCTAGAGTAATGCTCCCAGTCTGTGTTTGGGTAGTTGAAGTCGCCCAATATAATGGTGTTTGGTGAGACCTTCAGGAGCTAGAGTAATGCTCCCAGTCTGTGTTTGGGTAGTTGAAGTCGCCCAATATAATGGTGTTTGGAGAGATCTTCATATTTTCCAGTGTTCTCAGGAAGGCCGAGTGGGGTTCCTGGGTTTGGGAGGGTGGTCTGTAGCAGGCTATAAACTGGAAGGCAGTTTTACCCACTGTTAGTTGTACATGGATAGTCTCTGATGCTTCGTGCTGTGCCACCAACCTGGAGGTGTGGGTATCTTTGATGAATATTGATACTCCCCCTCCTTTTGTAGTTCGGTCCAAGTTTTGGGGCCGAAAAGCATGGTATAAGGTATAACCTGGTAGTGCTGGGGTGCTCTCGGGAGCCCTGAACCAGGTTTCTGTTACTGCACAGATATCGATGTTCTCCATGCTAAGGAGAGTTTAGAGTGAGTGCATCTTGAGGTTTAGACTTCTGGCGTTGAGTAGCATTACTCTTAGTTTCTTATCCCTTGTGATACCTATGGAGGTGGGTTTGTCTTTTGAGCCTTGCCTAAAAAGGCACTATGGGGGTAGCAAGAGCCTTTGCCAATATCCAAAAGCCCAGGGGTGACAGGTGCAAGCCGTCCTTAGCGAAGCATCGTGGCTTGTCGAGCATATCATCCCAGGCTGACAGGCATTGGATCCCATTTGAATGACACCAATACTTAAGCCAATTGTTGAAATTGATTATCTTGTCTTAATATTGTGGCATCATTCTTGGTAAGGGTAAGCTGCTACTCAAGGTCAGGGTCATACCGGCCTGGGCTACATGCTCAGAGAGCTCCTCTATGTCTCTTTTCATGTAGTCCAGGGAGGTACGTCTCAGGTCATTCACACCAGCATGGACAATCACTGAGTCATATTTGTACTTGCCTTGGAGTGACCTGAGTGCTTGTGTTATGTGGTGGATCCTAGCGCCCGACAGGCTGCTCACCGCGACCTTCTCCTTGTTCAGCCTGGTGTGTGCCTGATGATATAGTCACCTATTACAAGTGTATCAGGTGTGT
This sequence comes from Protopterus annectens, assembly GCF_019279795.1. Taxonomy (NCBI): domain Eukaryota; kingdom Metazoa; phylum Chordata; order Ceratodontiformes; family Protopteridae; genus Protopterus; species Protopterus annectens. The sequence continues at coordinate 1,998,881,689 of NC_056725.1, read as the reverse complement.
TGTTTAGCCTTAAGGGCTGTGACTGTTCGGCACACTGGCTTTGTGAGATATGTGCTGCCCGTGTTTTGTTTTGGGGTAGCGGTTGCTTGGGTGTCTGCTTTGGAGGTCTCTGCTGCTTAGGCAGATCTTTATTTAGAGCCACCGAGTATGTTTTTGTGTGATTATGTGTTTGGTTTGCTATCGTGGTAGGTCTATGTGAGACTGGAATTGTAGTGAGTGTGGTTTCCTTCTCCTCCTGACTGGTTATGCCAGTACTGAGTTGAAAGAGCTTAGCCTCCAGTTTGGCTATATGGTTGCATCTCTCACATGTGTTGGAATTTGTTGGGAGGAGGAGAGGGTTGTCTGTGTACATGAGGCAGTTGTAACATTGCCTCAAGATTCCCAGATTCACCAGCTGGACCGGAGAGGAGATTGACAACTGACCTTTGGACATGCTAGAATAGTATTGGGAATTCCTTTATAATTGAAAACAAGGGCCAATGGGGAACAAGGTACTCAAGGGGAGTTTGTGAGGGTGTAATGCTTTTAATTTTTTAGTGCTGACTTATACAATTGCTTAGTGAGCAAGTGCCAGGTAACTTAAATGCAAAAATGACAAACAGTAACTTTCTTTCAAGTGAAACAAGGAAATAAATACAGTAAGCAATGCAGATATCACTAGGGATCCACAGAAGCGCTGAAAAGCCGCGTTTTAGGTTGAATTAGCTTTCCAGGGAAATAACAAGCAAACAAGCAACAAGCATACAAACAAAGCTAGATTCAGCAGGCCTGGATCTAGTCTATGCTACAGCAAACAAGCTGTACCAATTTCAGTAAGAAACAGTTCAAATATGCAGGCACTATAAACCATTAACCAGAAATTCCCAGCTCAGAAGGGCAGAGTCCAGCCTCTCCTCCCACAAGAGTGCAGACCACGAACCTTCTTAATGCAAAATAACTGGCCTGAAGCCCAAGTGCTTAAACCAGAACTAATACACTTTTCGAATAACATAATAACTATCTTATACACCACTGTTCTGTCTGCAAAGTCTCAATACAAGGCTTGTAAATTTAATGTTTTTGAATATCAATATACATTTTACTGTACTGACTATTATGATATGTATTTACTGAAACTGCATTATACAATTTGTTATTGTACATTATGATTTTGCACTATGATACACCTTGGAGCTTTTCTCCCTGGGTCTCTGCTGAAAATGAACACCTGTGCCCAAGTGAACTTTCCCGGTAAACACGTCAATAAATAAATAATAACATGAGACGTGAGCATACCTCACGCTGCAACATGTGTCAATACCTTAACTGGATTTTATTTACGTATTATTATTATTATTATTATTAATTAATTTATTTTTATTTGCTAGCCAGGTAGGTGGACTGGTCCAGTCACCATTTTCAGCCAGGGCCCAGGCTAGTAAGGCAAGTACAAAGCACAAATACAAAGCTTGAAATATTCATACAAATACATATATAACAAATCAATACATACCAAAGAAAAATTACACTGCCAAAGTATGTATGCAGTAGACATAGGAATGCATTAGATGTAACTGAGCTGTATACTAGAAGTACATATATTTAGCAGATACAGAGAACAAAACCTCACTCTGTTGGAAAAAAGAGGACACTGCATTTTCATTCAGTATACTCAATGTAAAGAAAAATTATTAACAGAATAGTAATTTCTTTTAATGAGTATCTCAAAGCAGTTACATTTATTTTCCTTAAGTAGATGGGAAAGAAGAGACTTTTGGAAGAATGTGAGATCATCAGTTTGTCTGATTTCTCAGGAAGAGAGTTCCAGAAGGCAGGGGCAAGTTTGGAGAAGGATCTTTCACAGGTATGAAGAGTAACGGGAGATCTGCATAGCTGGTGGGAGTTAGAATTATGGTGGGAGTAGTAGGGGTCATTACCAATCAATTTATTGAGAAGGGCTGGGTGGTACCTTGGAAGATAAGTTTGAAGATGAGTGTACTCAGGAGGAGAGGTGTCCTGGTAACCGTTTTAACTTGCTTATAGTAAGCTGGTGGTGTTCATATCTGCTTGAGAGGTGAATGAATCAGAGTATTTGATTTTCAGCCTGCTGGAGTTGACTGCTATTGAGAGCTGAGCTGAGGGCTATAACGGGCAGCCCATATTCAAGCCTGGAAAGTAGCACATTTGTGGCTATGACTTTATCTGGCTTTGTAAGGAGATAACAGATTTTTAGGAGAGTTTTAGCTGAGATAAAACATTGTTGATCTGTGTTTCAACATGTCCATTGAAAGTGAAGATGCTGTTCCAATAATGGTTCATAGGTTCATAGGTAAGTACTAGGCTAGCTGCCCTTGTGGGCATTTTTAAGCCCAGCCACTTTCCCTTTTTGTGCTTGGAATAATCTGTCCTATTTGGTTAGAGATTGACCTTACCCATCACATGATCGATAATTATATATTACCCCTATTGAGAATAACTTGGATCATGCCATAGATAATCTGAGGGGATCCATATATGAGTTAAAGCATTTAGGAGCTGCAACTGTCCAGTACTGGTAGTACAAGGGACAGCCATAGGGTAAAATTTTTGTTTCTCATCCATAGATCTAAGTTGAGCTTGAATATGGACAGGGATGAACTTTGTTTTATGTGGATGGGGAGTCTGTTCCACAGCAGCGGTATCCTCTGTGAGATATACCTGTATCTGCAAACCCATTCTGTTGATGTTGCAGGAGGGATTTAGATCCTTAGACTGTGTATTTATGATGCCATTTGAGTCAAATGTCATATTTGCCATTTTTCAGTATGAGTTCTAGGTATTTTTGTTCAGTGATGTGGGGAGACGGGGCCCTGATGGATCTGTAATTGTAATTGTGTTACACCACTTTAATTTTTGGGGTGTCGCAGATAGCATCCGTGAGCTTTTCTGAGTGTTGACTGTCCAGTGATTTTTTTATGAAGCCGTTTCCATATAATAATAAACTCATTCAGACGTTCGTTTTGTAGGGTGAGTGCATTCTTGTTACCTTTTAAGAGGAGAATGTCATCTGCATAGAGAACAAATATGTGTGAGGGAGGTTTGAGGGAAGGCCATTTAAGAAGAGAGAAAAGAAAAGTGGAAAATTGTTCAGCAATCATATTGAGTTGCTATCCATGCATTCATTCATTCATTTACAGAGTAGCTATGGAAATGCATGTGAGATTTTGGAGTCTTGCTCTATTGTACAATTCGGTAAAGTAAGTTTTTTATCATTTCACTGTTAGAGAGATAAGCAAGTTGATTGCTGTCACTTAAGTATATTTTTTTCGAAGTGCATGTGTGACTTCCATTACAGTGATTGACTAATGCTATAACAAGCGGTACTGTAGTATTACTTAAAGTGTCAGTTATGCTGCTATATATATCATATTACCTGCAGCTAAATGTTATATAATGGGTATCAGTACAAATGAAGATATAAGCTGGCTGGATTCAGTTGCACAATTCCAATTGTCTGTTGCATACTGAAGTGTTTCCTGTGTCTCTTATGATCTGTAGGTTAGAAAATATCAAGTGGCAAACTGTGCCAAAGACAAGAAAATTATATTGTTTCTTCAAATGCAGTGCAGTTTTGGTGGGCAAGGATGGTCCCTCTCATGATGATCATGAGCAGCACTGACAGGGAGATTAGTGCAATTGTGCCCATGATAGGACTGTCCTGTAGTGTCAGTGAAGGTCAGTTTACTTGAATGAAAGGTCTCCACAATGCAAAAATGCCACAGCTGGGAAGTCACATTTTAGGCAGATGACAGGACACAGGCCTTTATATTCTCTTCTGTGATGTCCAGAATCATCCTTGATGATAGCTATGATGTTAATGCAGTGAGGACTGGTGCATCCAGGTCTCCCAGGATGATCAATCTGGTCAATGTAAAACATATATATATACATATATATATATATATATATATATATATATATATATATATATATATATATATATATATATATATATATATATATATATATTCAATGAATATTTAGAACAGCTAATATCGTCAATTCCTCTCCAAATGTTCTCCTGTCAATGTTCCCTTTCAATGCACACCAGGGCTACAGGACTGGCGTATTTAGTCTGGATGGCACCTTTTAAGTTCCCGTCAATGTTGGTAGTTTCTTACACATAACAATGCAACTGGATATGCTGGTTTTCTTTCCATTGTTCATGGTTAAAACATATACTTAATGTGGACACTGCTCTGGTATCTGATGATGATGATGATGATGATGACGGCGACGATACCCATATCTTGGTAATCAGCCACAGATAGATTGGGCATGCTGAACATGTTTTGGGGTACACAGAGTGTGAGCACATATGGCATACATAGTGATGACACTATCTTTATCTGGGACAAGTGTACAGCTGACCATGGACACAGATTCCACTGAAAATAATATACCTGCAGTGGTAGCAACCCAACACCATGATTCCTCGTTATGGAAATATGCAGAATTAGATATCAATACTACTATGGACACTGGAATAACTCTCATTCAGATGCAATCTCATGCTACCACCCCCCACTAAAATCAAACCTTAGAAAAAGAGAGCAGCTATACAAGCTCAGAGTGAACCACATGGAATCAGTATCATTAGTTAGAAAAATGATCTGGTGAAGTGAGAGGTGAAAGAGCTTCCAAGGAAATTGGTCCTGATACCTTGAGCAATCTATCAAATGATATTAGAACTCAAGCTACAGTAAACAGGCAACTATTTAAAACCAATGACTGTAATGTTATAGAGAGAATGGCTAAATTAATAGCAGTTCCTCACTGTATTATCTAATAATGTGACATGCTATCAGCTGAAAGATGCCATTGCTTGATGGAAATGAACAAATGTAAATAATATCAGAATGCCATAAATGTAAGAACTGTAGCTCCAATATTAAGGACTAATCCTAAACGTTGTGTGCAAACTTTCTTCTCTTGATATCTTGCACTAACAATTGATATCTCCTTTCTTTGATTACCAAGTTATTGTTTGCATTGCTTAATAGTGAGTAACTTACATAGGATCATAGGATCATAGGAGGTTACTAGGCTAATGGCCCTAGCGCCCTTACAAGTCTAGTCAAGTACAACCCCTGTTCCCAAGAATATCAAGGTATTGAGTGGAACTAAGTCAACAACTACTGCCCCTACCCAAGATAGACACAGGTGAAACTCCCGGGGTGAATTTGTGGTTTGCCATCCAATCATCCAGATTATGCTTACCATTTGATTTACAAATGTGCAGCATTTCCATTAGATCAGGATCTGAGACTGCTTTATATGCAAGGCAGAGGTCACAGCTGAGTAGTCTGTAAGACTCAGAGTATAGTGACAGTGATTTCCATCAGTCAACATATGACATATGCTGAAGCTGCATACTGCAGATATATGGCATCTATCTTAAACATGTACCAAATCTAATTGTATTTTGTCTATGTGAACTTGCTTATTGTTAATCTATACATATTTCCCTTGTTGGATGAACTTTATTGTTAGATCAACTGTCCAGATTTTCCCAGAATGTCCAGATTTTTGCCTCATATTTTTGGTGTGTTCCTCATAAAATGTGTGGTTTTCTAGCAAATATCTGAAGGTTGAAGTTACCAAATAATGACATGCATTTACGTTTCAGACTTCAAATCCTTCAGAAAATGTATGTTGACACAAATCCTGTTAGTCTAACAACTTTCTAAGTTTATAAGAGCAATATTTAAAATCTGTCCTTATTTTTGGGCCTTTGTCCCCCCATTTTGTTAAGCTTTGTCCAGATTTCTTGCACTAAGAGGTTGTGTTAGATTAACTTGTTTGTTGTTATATTTGGTGTTGTTCTTTGTTGAGCTTGGATTATGGCTTAAGAGGATCACTGGGCTGGCTTACCTATCTGACTAACAAACATAAGTAATATAAATAAATACAGCCCAGGTCCAACTCTAACACATACCTTCATAAATACTAAGTCCATGGAGGTTGATATGGAAGTGGTGAATAGGGTTATTAAAGCACGACTGTTGTATTGCTTAGAATCCAGGTATTGAGTGCCGTGCTCTATAGCAGGTATGATGGTCCAGAGAAGTGCCTTTGTGAACTTATATACTTCATAATAGCTGTCTAGGGTCAGATGGTGTTTATTTAGCTGCATCCTTAAATTGTTGCCACACAATGTGAGATCTGCCAGACATAGAAAATGTAGAGATGGACTAGCAAGATCAAAGGCAGCTGTAACACATGCATCTAAAAACCCTGAGTGAAACAATGTCACACAAGTTGCATCTATGGCCATGAGCCAGACCTGTAGCTCTGGCCCCTCATGATGCACACCCTCACACAGTTCAGAAAAATGGCATTCCAAGCCACATGACACCTCCATGTTTGTCATGTTCTCTGACTGAAAGAGAAGATGTTGAGTTAGAAAACTTCCAATCAGTGAAGCTGTTTCACAATCTGATATCTCACAGCTCAAAGAACACTTCAGGAGGGCACCATGGAGAACACCACATGGACCAACCCATACTATATCCTGGAAAATACCTGACAGAATACAGAATAATTCATGAAATACAGTAGGATATATTCTGTGGAAAATCCTATGATACTTCATGTGGCACTCCCAGAGGAACACCCCTGGGGTAGCCCCTACCACATGCAACAATAAGTTGAGCTCTATTCTATCACCTGCATGTATCTTGTCAGCTTTAGTTGGTTTAATTTCTCCAAGTCTTTTGGGTTTCTAATACCATGATGGGAATGGACCCCATTCCTAAGTCAAAGTATGACTGAAGTTCATGTAAATTGTATTGTTTCAATTTTTGATGTTAGCCAGAAGTGTCCTTCACAGCAATGTGCCCAGAATTCACTACTTCTACAATTTGCATGGAATTAACATATTGGTAGCATATCTAAATAAGACTGTACATTCTTTTTCATAAGACCCATTAGTGCTACTACTACTGGAAGTGTCTGGCTATCATTTTTCCTCATTATGCTCATTTCTGCCTACAAATCCTGGTGTTTTCTGACTTTGTGTTTCTCTGTATGTGAGACACTGTAATCACTGGGTGCAGCAATTAACAATAATCAATGCTACTTTTGTCTTCTTTTCATGGACTGCTAGATCTGGTTTTCTCACATCTATTTTTGGTTCATAGGTTGGTACTAGGCTATCAGCCCTAGGACCTATACAAGCCTAGCCATAACAATTCCCTGGCTATTTCTTCCCACACTATTTATTTCCCTGGACCCCTGTCTAGCAGGGCGACTGACGTGATCCCTGGGATTAATTTCTTTTCTCCCATCCAATCATCAAGGTTCCTTTTGAAGAGGGCCAAAGAGGCACTCTGCTTGACATGTATGGGCAATCTATTCCAGAGTCTGGGGAGTCTCTGGGTCAGGAACCTATCTCTGCAGCATGTTTTGTTTATTGTGATGACAAGGTTTAGATACCTGGAGCGTGTGGCTCTGAGGGATTGGGATTTCTTTAAGTGTAGCATGTCCAACAGCTCTGGGTTTGACATGGCCTTGTATGTTAAGCAGAGATTGCCTCTAAGCAGACAATATGCGATAGAGTATAGCTGGAGTTGTTTAAGGCGGTCAGCATAGGGCATCTGCTTTAGGCCTGTGATTCTTTTATTGAGGTATTTCTGCGGCCTTTCCAGTTGTTGCAGATGTCTTGAGAGGTACATACCAAACAGGGCATTGTATTCTATAATGGGTCTAATGAGGGATAAGTACAGTGGGACAATGACCTCCTTTTTTTCTGGATAAAAATCCCTTAGTGATGAGGTGTGCTACATAGAAGGATTTCATGACTGTTGTGGCAATGCGGTTATCGAAGGTGAGTCCACTGTCCACCTGTGTCCCTAAGTCTCTTATCACACTTTCGGTGTTTAGTGTACTGCCACCTATATGGTAATTCACGGGTACATGTTTTTTCCCAAAGGGGATAACTATACATTTCTTGGAATTGAGCTTGAGCCCATGGCTCTGGCACCAAGCATCTGTTTCTGTAAGGCTTTTTTGTAGAGTATCCACATCATTTGGGGATTCAATAATGGCTCCCAGTTTGCAGTCATCTGCAAACTTTGTTAGCCAGAGTCCCTTAGTGTTGGCCTGTACTTCAGAGAAGTAGATGCCAAACAAGAGCGGTCCCAGGACTGAACCCTGAGGTACTCCACTTGTCAATTGTCAGGAGCTGGATTTTGGAGTCGGCTACTTTTACAGTATGGGTTCTATCAGTAAGCCAGTTTGCAACCCATTGGGTGACGTAGGGATTAATGCCCAGCTTAGTAAGTTTATCTATGATTCCAGAGTGGGGGATGGTGTCAAAGGCGTTGGCAAGATCTAGATAGGCTGTGTGAACCACCTTACCCTTGTCCATGGCTCTGGAGACTGATTTGAAGAAGTCAATCCAGTTCAGGAGACAAGATCAGCCCTTCACAAACCCAAACTGGGTGGGGTCCAGTGTTTGAAGGTTGCCAATGTCTTTGTTTATAAGTTCCATAATATTACGCTTCATGGCCTTGCAGATAAGGCTCGTCAGACTGATGGGATGCTAGTTTCTGGGATCCAAGGTGGATCCCCCCTTGTGGAGTGGGATAACTGTAGCTCTGCGCCACTCAGTATGCATGAAACCTGAGGTGAGGCTATGATTAAACATGACATTTAGGTGAGGTGCCAGTTCATATTGTAGTTCATGTAGTACACAGCCCAGGATGTCATCTGTTGCCATGGATGCTGTATTCTTAGCTTTGGAGAGTGCGTTTTTTACCTGTGTGGCCATTAATTTTGGAATTTGGCAATCTTCCGGTATTGAGATGGGCCATTTAGGGGGTGGGGTGGGGGGTGAAGTTGGCACTGAATCGATCTGCCAGGATATTGGCAATATCCTTGGGATCAATATATTTAATGCCATTCTGTTTTAGCTCAGAGCAGATCTAAGCATTGACATTTAGATTCTTGACATAGTTATAGAATGCCTTGTGGTTGTCTTTGGAATCTTTGGCAATTTTATTTTCATAACTAGCTTTGGAGGATTTTATGAGGGATCTCAGTTTCTTACTGAGGCTGGTAAGGGAGTTTTTTGCATCCTGGGATTTTCCTCTTTTCTGCAACAGTTTCTTCCTTTTGTTGTAAAGTTTGTTTATGGCAGGGGACCACCAGATTGGCTTCCTTTTTTGGATGAGAGCATCTTGGTTCTATTTGGGATGGCACGATTCATGCATGAGTGGATGTGCTCGTAAAGTGCCTTAGTGTAGGATTCAGCAGTTGAACTTTCAGTTCCCATCTGCATGGGTGTCATGAAGTTTGTCACTTCTGACTTTAGTAGCATGAAGTTAGCTTTGAAGAAGTTTTTTATGGAGGTTTCCTTACTGGGGGGGTGGGGGTGGGATGTGGATGATAAGGGTGATTAGCTTATGGTCAGACCTGACTAACGAGGGGGTGACCATAGGTGTGGAGCATCGATTTCCCATGTTGGTAATGACCAGGTCTAGGATATTGGAGCCCCTGGAGGAACTATGGATTAGTTGATCCAGGGTGTTGGAATTTTTGAATTCCAAGAACCATTGGGCAAAGGTGTTGGTACACGAGTAGTTTTCCCAGTTAATGGCAGGGTAGTTAAAATCACCCAGTATTAGGGTGTTTGGTTCTATCTTAATATTTTCCAGTATGTTTAGAAAGGTGTAATGAGAATATTGGGGCATGGTGGGGGATCTGTAGCAAGCTACAGTTTGGATTGCAGTCTTACCTAGTGTTAGTTGCACCTGGAGAATTTCAGACGCATTGTGTTGGGCAACTAGCCTGGTGGTGTGAATATTCTTGGTGAATATTGACACTCCTCCACCTTTAGTGTTTTGGTCCTGGTTTGGTGGCCAAAAAGTGTGGTAAGAGTTGTAGCCTGGTATTGCAGGGTGCTCTCTGGAGCCTTGAATCAGGTCTCAGTTACTGCACAGATATCAATGTTCTCCATTTTTAGGAGTGCCTCAAGAGAGTGCATTTTGAGGTTTAGACTTCTAGCATTGAGTAGCATTACCTTCAGATTTTTCATGCTGGCACCTGTTACGGTGGTGGTTTTGTCCTTTGAACTTTGCCTAAACAAGGCACTATAGGGTTGGCAAGAGCCTTAGCCAGTAACCTGAATTCCAGGGGCAACAGGTGCAGACCATCTCTGGCAAAGCATCGTGGTCTGTTGATCATGTCATCCCAGGCAGACAGATACTGGATCCCCTTTGAATGACACCAGAAGCTTAGCCAATTGTTGAAGTCAATCATTTTGTCCTTATATTGTGGTATCATTCTGGGCAAAGGCAGGATGCTATTCAGGGCTAGGGTCGTACCTGCCTGGGCCACATGATCCGAGAGCTGTTCCATGTCTCTTTTCATGTAGTCCAGGGAGATACGTCTCAAGTCATTCACTCCAACATGGACAATGACAGAGTCATATTTGTACTTGTGGAGTGACTTGAGTGCATTCGTTATGTGGTGGATCCTGACACCCGACAGGCAGCTGACTGTAATTTTCTCCTTGTTCAACCTGGTGAGTGGGACATCAGTGTGCCGGACTATACAGTCACCTATGACTAAAGTGTTAGGTACGTTGTCTTGTCTTAGGGGCTGTTGCTGGGTGGCACACTGGTGTTGTGAGCTATGTGACACTTTGGTTGTGATTGGTGTTTGTTTGCGTTTCAGCTTCAGAGGTCCTTGTTGCTTGGGCAGGTTACAGTTAATGGCCTCTGCATATGTAGATTTAGTGTTGCTATATGTGGGTGTTGGTGGTGTGGGTTTAGAAGGGCTATGTGTTGCTTGAGGTGTAGTGGGGATGTTAACCTTCTCCTCTTGACTGTCTAGCACAATCTTGGGTGGAGAGAGCTTTGCTTCCATTTTGGCTATATAAATGCATCTCTCACAGGTTGTAGTGTTGGGTGGTAGGAGGAGAGGGTTGTATGTGTACATGAAGCAATTGCTGCATTGCCCCAGTTTGCCCAGATTCACCAGGTGGACAGGAGAAATCAACGGAAGCTGACCCTTGGACATGCCTGGTTTGGTGCTTTTTTTTTGTAAAGTACAGGAGCTGTTTTCCCTTACCTTAGCAAGGTACTTTGCAATTATAGGCTGTTTAGTGCCTATGATTAATTTCTCCTTATTAACAAGGAGAGCTGAGTGCTTGTATCAGTTTAAGTCTTACTAGTGCTTTCCAGCAGGTATTAGAGCAAGTGCAAGTCACAGGTATGCTTAAAGGTAAGATTAAATAAAATGCACACTGCAGTGTGCGCTAGGGAAGTTAGATGTGAAAGTAGGTAACTTAAGTTTTACCTGTTTAAAAAGTTAAGGTTTAGTGGAGAGTTACTATTTTTAAAACAGCAAGATGGATTGAAAGGGGTGGAACTGCTGTTAATGGGTAATCCAGTGTGACATAAACTTCATCATTCTCTATTATGCTTTCTGGCTCATGTTTCCAATGTTTCTCAGCTACTTCAGCATTGTAATATTTGCACAATCCCCAGTGCAGCAGTATTGCCCCATTATTATGCCTTTCAGTATACAGGCCTATTAGTGTATCATGCCTAGTAACAAGACTTCTGACTGTTTCCAGTTCTGTTTTACAGAACCTGCATTTGTCTGTTTCTCCAGCATTTTCAATGGACCTTTTAAACCAATGTGCATATAGTCCACTGTTCTGGGCCGCTAATATTAACATTTCATCTTTTGGTCTAAATTCACCTCTCCTTAACCATTCTTGCTTCAGATCTTGAACATGAGGTTGTTTAGGAGTTTTCTGTACTTATGACTATATTTATACCTTTTTCACATTTCTGACCTTCTCATCTGATCATTCTTCTTATATTCTTTCTTTCTTTTGCTTTTTAGCACATTCATTTGCTGCCTGATTTTTGTGTACTTCTGCTTTGGTTTCCATTCCTGCTTGACACTGATATGCTTCTAGACTAAGTAGGGAACTTCTTAGATTTGTTCTTTCCTATTTCAAAACTTTTACTCGATTTGAATTTAGTGAATTCAGCAGGAATGTATGCAGTTCTATGTCTGCAGATCTATACATGTAATCTCTTTCAATGAGTCCCACATCTCCTTCAGAATGAGGAATATATAATCAAGTTATACACTGATTTTTGATATTTTATAAGCATGAAGCATTTTTCTTGTGTAATTCTCCAACTGATTCAATACCTTTTGGGGCCAGTCAATCACCCCAAAAATGTAACCTACAACAGGAAAAGCTAATTGGTTTATACCTTGGTCTTTATTCCTAGATGTCTGGGCTGTTTTCAGTATCATTTTTAGCCTTCTAACATATTCCTTACTGAGTTTTGTTTGTATTTGTTCGTGTTTTATTGTCGATCCTTCAGTATTTCTCAAATATTTATACACTCCCTCCTGTTCAAGTTCCTTTATATCGCATTCCTGCCCTAGGCAGATATTTTCTTGGCACTGCAGTTTTCCTGCTTTAAATGTTGCTTTTGCACATTTATCAAGACCAAATGACATTCTTATACCATCTGAAAAAGTTCTGACCACATCCATCTGTGCTTTCAGCTCCTCATCTAATGAACTATACAGTTTTAAATCATCCAGTAAAAGAAAGTGAGAAGCATTTACATGTTGTCCTTGTCTGGGAGCCAAACTGTAACCATGACCTAATCTGTTAAGTAAACAGCTTAATGGGTTAAGGCCAAAACAAAAGATCAGCGGTGACAAAGAGCCACCCTAGAATATCCCCTTTGCATATTCATCCCTGGGATAATAATTTGTCATTTATCATGGCTTAGTTGCAAAGCAGTTTGCCATTGTTTCTTGGTCACTGTAATGTAATTGATCAATGTAGGCTGTATCTTATATACCTGAAAGCACACCTTTATCCACGAAAGTGGGATGATGTCAAATGCTTTTTTGTAATCTATCCATGCCATATTTGGATTCTTCCCTATTTTACAATTCTGCATTATGACTTTATTTAACAACAAATGATCCTTTGTTCCATATGACTTTCTTTTGTAACCCTTTTGTTCTACTGCAATAGTTGATTTTTCTTCTAAATGACTATAACCTCTGTTAGTATCAATTCCAGTACCTAGTTTAATTGGAAGGCAAGTTATTGGTCTATAGTTTTTAGGACATCTTGCAGGTTCACTCTTAAGGAGTAGTATTATTTTTCCTGTTGTTAACCAGGATGGTGTCTGTTCGGGGTGCACGTATAAGTAGCTCTTACTCAGGGATAAATCTTTGTGTAAAAATGTTAATACCTTTTGTGGCAAAAGTTAGGTACTGCATCTGGGCCTAGGGTTTTCCATTTAGAAGCTTTTCTTAATTTTGTTTTAATCTCTCTGGCTGTTGCTTCATCCCATTTCATATCCTGTACATTTAAACCTCTTACTGTTTCTTTTACTTCTTCTATCCATTCAGCACCTTTGTTATATTGCACAGGGTCTTCATAGATAGTTCTCCAAAATGTGTCTTTTTTTCTTTTTGGTGGTGTTTCTATTCCTTTTGCTTTGTTTCCCAGTTCTATATAAAAATTTTTGGGTCATCAATGAAGTGCTTATTTTGTAATTTTCTGTTATATTTATCTGCATATCTTCTACATTTTTCTGCCTGTGCTGATGTCTTTAGTTTATTATTTGCAATACGGTATGATAGATTCTAGCCCGTTCTTATGCTGTGTGTTGCTTTTATCAAAGCTGTCTTTCTAAGTATTTTTGTTGATCTGTTCCCTCTTCTGTACTCTTCTATCAGTGACACTTCTTGTCTTAACTGCTTTATAGTTTTTTTCTATTTGATACATCTTCCTGTGACATATTCTCTTCATCTGCATCCTGTGTCATCCATTGCTCTTTAATATGGGAGCTCACTGGCCTATCACTCCACAGCTTTGACTACGTCAGAGTTGCCACTATTTTCTGCTCCTTCCCTTGCTGTGCGACTCCAACTAAACTTTTGTACTGGTTTCTCCCTGAAGAGTCCAGATTATCTTCATGTGGCAACTGATCATATGCTTCCCATTCCACCTGTTTCTCCTTACTTGGGGATCTTGTTGTTCCATCATGCTGTGGCATAACCTGTGTTAGACTTTCTACACTAAATCCTTCACTTCACAAGTATTCTATAGTTTCAGCTTCTATTTGTATAACTTCTACTTCTGTTCTATGCTCCCCTTTGTCATCTTATTTTTTTGCATTGTGAAAACTTACCATATCCGGATACCTTTGCCTGTACTTCTGTTCAAATATCTTTGGTGCTGATTTTTTGTATTGATTAGTCTTGCTTTCTCCTTTGCATAAATATTGCATCATATTAAATTTATTTTTCTTTCCTCCACCCATGTTTCTTTTTTAGAGCTTTCAAAAATCTCTAGGTTTTGTTCATTATATTTTCGCACTTCGTGAGTCGCACCTTTTTCAAAATGGCCCAAAGTTTCTTAGCCTATATAATGTTTTTCATGAATCTGTTGTGTTAATGAACACAAATTTGCATTTGAAGCTTTTGTTAGATATTTCTTGTGCAAATATTTTTCTTTCCTTTAATATCTCATTAATCGTTTTGAATTTCTTCTATCCAGAAATTCTAGACTTCTTGCTTAATAGAAACAATACATCATTTCTTTCTTATTCTCAATAATCCAACCTATTATCTTTATTGCTCTTTTTTGGCCTGTCAGTTTTTGTGTTTTTTGTGGACTGCTACTTCCTTCTACAACAGGGGGGGCCATCCTCCCCCTGGGCCTGGCCTAACCCCATTGTAGGAATGTTTCCATATTTTGAGGATTCTACACTGTCGTTTTTTTCCATTCCTGGCACCAGTGTGCCTACCAGGATTGGGCCCTTTTTTATCCTGGGTCTTGTGTACCCAGCTATCTTTTTTATTTTTTATCTTACTTCTGTCTACGATACATGCTATATAAAATACAATCTATATATCAGCACTGCCATGAAGAGATTTTATACAAACACGGTCCACCTCGTGAAGGTTACCTCTCAGCTGTCCAGATTTTCGCAGAATGTCCAGATTTTTGGCTTATATTTTTGGTCTGTTCCTCATAAAATTTGTGGTTTTCTGGCACATCACTGGTATAATCTGATGATTAAAGTAAGAAAATAATGACATACATTTGAATTTCAAACTTCAAATCCTTCAGAAAACGTATGTTAAAACAAACCCTGTTACTCTAGCAACATTCTAAGTTTGTAAGAGCAATATTTAAAATACGTCCCTATTTCTGGGCCTTTGTCCCCCCATTTTGTCCGTCTTTGTCCAGATTTCTTGCACTTAGAGGTTGAGAGGTATACCAAGACTTAAGGATGGATTCAATTAAAGCAATGCTACTCTCCTTTGCTTGCTGATTTTATCATCTCTCCAATCGGACCAGGACTGTATGTGCCTTGTCAGGTTTACTGTATGTTCTTTGTCATGATATGATATATGTCCCCTGTCACTAGTGTGAAAGATGATATTTGTGACATCTACAGTTTTGCTTATGTTGCTATGCTGTTCTACCTGAGGCACTGTGTGCACACATAATGCATTCCACTCCACAGTTTGTGTTAGCTTCAGGAAAGTAAATACTATACAGAATGCATTTCATTATCCTGTTTGGCTGAGCTTCTTACATCTTTTCATGAATCATAAATCTGTATTCCATTATTATATCTTGAAAGTGGTCTTTAGTAACCTAAAGCACACTTAGTAGTTCTAAAAAAATGTTCTAGTCCTGCTCCTCACCAGGCTGAGCCTATTTCATCCCTCCTCACTCTCTTTTCCCACTCTCACTCTCCACTTTCACTATATCTCTTTTGCTTACTGAACCTATAGGAATATAAGGATTATATGTATAACAACATTAAGCAAAATAATGTGCAGCACCAAACAGGTATTTCTGTTAACACAGTGCCACTGTATACCAAATCTTCTGCTATAACACTGAAAATTCTACTGTTTCAAATGAGTTTATATTAGTAAGTGTACTCCCAAAATATGCATTACTATGTGTTCCTGTGAGCTTTTTACTAACTTGTACTGTAATATTATGTGTTTATTATATGATTTTATTTTCTCTGACTGTTTCATTAATGTTAAAATACTTACTGTTTGTTACTTACTGTTTATTACTTACTGTTATGTTGTTGCTATGTGGAGCTTTTCTCCCTGGGCCTCCACTGAAAATGGGCAACTTGCCCAGTCGGACTTCCCTGGTAAACAAATGTTAAATACATAAAATAAATAAAATAGTCATTTAGCTCACATTAGTCAGATGTGTTAGCCATTCTGGACATTTTTACAATTTGATCTGTCTCTGCACTGCCTGGATTATACAGTGTTTATTCTCACTGCTCAGTGCTGCCACCTTTCCTCTCATGTTTAATGCATGTTATTTTACCACATACTGGACTGTACCAATTTATACATTTGTTCATAGGTTCGTAGGTAGGTACTAGGCTATTGGCTCTAAGGCCTATATAAGCCTTGCCAAAAAGGTACCCTGGCTTTTGCCACTCAAGAAAAGTATTTTCCTGTGCCCCTGTCGAGCAGAGCCACAGAAGTGATCCCCGGGGTGAATTTCCTATTTCCCATCCAATCATCAAGATTTTTCTTGAAGAGTGCTAATGAGGAGCTCTGTTTGACATAGATAGGTAGTCTGTTCCAGAGTATGGGAAGTCTCTGGGACAGGAATCTATCCCTCCAGCATGTTCTGTTTATTGTGGTGACAAGATTTAGGTCCCTACAGCGTGTAGCTTGGTGGGATTGGGATTTCTTTAAGTGGAGCATGTCCAACAACTCTGGTTTTGGCATAGCTTTGTATGTTAGCCAGGGAAGTAAATAGTGTGGGAAGAAATAGCCAGGGAATTGTTATGGCTAGGCTTCCCTAGGGCTGATAGCCTAGTACCAACCTATGAACCTATGAACCTATGAACCTATAGAGATCGCCTCTGAGTAGGCGATATGCGATGGAGTAAAGCTGGAGTTTTTTGAGACGGTCTGCGTAGGGCACCTGTTTGACGCCAGTAATCCTTTTTGTGAGATATTTCTGTGACCTTTCCAGTTGTTGTAGATGTCTTGTGAGGTACATACCAAACGAGGCATTGTACTTTATAATGGGTCTAATGAGTGATGAGTAGAGGGGAACAATGATCTCTTTTTTTCTGGATGAGAAACCTTTTGTGATGAGGTGTGCCGCATAGAAGGATTTCCTGACCACTGTGGTGATGTGATTATCAAAGGAGAGACTACTGTCCACCTGAGTCCCAAGGTCTCTTATCACACTTTCAGTGTTAAGTAGACTACCACCTATGTGGTAGTTTATGGGTACAGAGTTTTTACCAAAGGGGATGACAATGCACTTTTTGGCATTGAGCTTCAGGCCATGGCTTTGACACCAGGCATCTGTCTCAGTGAGGCCCTTTTGTAGGATGTCCACATCGTTAGGAGTTTCGATTATTGCTCCTAGTTTTCAGTCATCTGCAAACTTCGTTAGCCAAAGACCTTTTGTGTTAGCCTGTACTTCAGAGAAGTGGATACCAAACAGGAGAGGACCCAGGACTGAACCCTGTAGTACTCCACTTGTCACCGGTCTGAAGTCAGATTTGGAGTCTGCTACTTTCACAGTGTGGGTTCTGTCTGTGAGCCAGTTGGCAACCCATCTTGTGACATAGGGATTTATACCTAGTTTAGTGAGTTTATCTATAATTCCAGAGTGGGGGATGGTGTCGAAAGCCTGGCAAGATCTAGATAGTTTCACCTCAGAAAATTCATCCACAAGATTTTTGAATAACAAAGCATCTGTTTAGTCACTCATTTGTATATATTATCATCCTGTTTAAATGCTTTGCATAGTATCATATATTCTCAAGCTATACCTTTGAATTTCCTGTACTCTTATGTATGTCAGCAAACCCTGCAAATATACATTGCATACTATGCTAATTGTTGCCGAACTCTACTTTTTGTTTGAAAATTAATCAGAGGAGTAGATTTTAACATTTTTCTGTTGTATCACAAGCTAGAAGTAATTATTTGATCAATATAACATTTGCCAAATAATGCATGTAGTATTTGGTACATTTTGAGTAACAAAAAATGCATTCTTTTCACCAAGCAGTTATGATCTCAGTACTTTTGAACTTTCATGTAAAAATTAAAATAAATGATGTGGAATAGGATGCTTAAGGTGTATAACACTGTCCTGTTAATCACCTGGAGCAATGTTATACTGCCACAAGTAAGGAGACTGTCCTGCAAAGATAAGAAGCGATGATTGAAAAAGACAGGTCCAACTGTCCTACAAAGATAAGAAGCAATAATTAAAAAAAAAAAAACAGGTCCAGACTAACACTGGAACATCTCTTCTCAACAACCACAGCACCCCAGTGCTTCAACTTTCATTTCTACGTTTGTGTTAGTGTCCCAAGGCCAGTAATTTACAAAAGATTACAGGAAACATGAAAGCATTCTGACTCTCGTCTGCTCAGTAGGGTAGTAACTCGTCAGTATAGACGTGAAATATATTCTATGGCAATCTCTGCAAACCAGTTGTCTTAAAGCAGTGACTCAAACTAGATTAAACTGCTGCATTTTTGTTGGAGGCTGTTCCAAGACTAACATAAGTAAGTCACTGTATGTTTGTTTAACATTATAATCAACATCAACACTATTATCATAGCATGGCATCCACCCACTCATCTATTCAGTTTTTGTTATGTAATTGCAAAAGTGTACCTGTTAGCATTCTTGCGTATAAAGCAAACTGTTTTGCACAGGCCTTAGAGGATGCATAGTAAATCACTAAGGCCTATTAGGCCAGAAAGACTTTTAACTACAAACTTTGCCGTGCAGCTGTGACTCAGTAAAGGGATGTTGTTTAAACTACACTAGTTTTTTAAGTTCAAGCTGTGAAGTCTGTCTCGTAACAGACTAATTTGATTATCAGATTAGCAGGTGACATAGACATCTGCCTTTTTTTTTTGCTTTGTCACAAACTGTTTTGCATTGTAAATAATATCCCAGGCAGCTTTGGTTTTGAATAATTCCATTTATGAAAGACTGCACTGCAGTAACTTCTAACTGTTTTTAATTTGATTATTCTAAATACTGTCACTATGTAGCAGTACTGTAATACACAGCTGTTACAGATATGTGGAAGGGTGATGCTACAAACTTAATTGATGCATTACATACAAGTTTAGCCTGCTCATGAGCACAGGCAGAAATAAAGGCCAGCTCTGCCAGTGAACGGGACCTAATCATATTAGTTAACCAAGTGTTAGAAAGTCACTGAACATAACTTTAATATTAATTGCTGCCACTAATTGGATTATATCTTTTATAGTGTATTTGCACAAACAATCCCATGATGAATATGATAGAATGCATAGCTCAAAGTTTATTAATCCCCTTAATGTCAACCTGTTGAAAGTAAAATGTGTCTTGGCTGCTTACCTATTCAGTTACAACATCTGCAGCTAACTTAAGAAACCCAGGCACATCTGGACAGCCTCATAGATGTTGTAGAAAAATTACAAGATGAAGGCCCCAGCCTAACTACCTCCACTGCTTTCTCCCTATGTTTTTCTAAATTAGGTGCAACGGTAGCATTGTTGCCTCACAGCAAGAGGTTCTCCCGTTCGATTCTCGGCTGGAGTGCCTTCTGTGTGGAGTCTGCATGTCCTCCCTGCGGTCGAGTGGCGTTCAAAAGACATGCATGAATGGGCATGCCTTAGTTGAAGGTTGGGTGTCGGGCTGGCACCTCGACACCGTAAAAATCTATTGCCAATCATTAGTGGACCGGAGTTCTGCTGTAGCGACCTCTAACCGGGAAAAGCCATAAGAAGAACAAGTCTCAAGTGGAAATTAAACTATGACATATGCCTGTTCAAGGTGAACTTAGTTGTTTGTTTTTAGTTATTTGTTTATGTCTATCAGGAAATTTTAATTGAGTATAACTCACTTTCAATGAAGGTCTAAGGAGAAAAGCTCCACAGAATCACATGTAATAAAAAAGGGTTTATAACAATGTAGGATACATTTCAGTCATCTGACAGCCAAATTCAATGTATATGTGCAAATCAGAGGCACAGAAAGTTAGTATCAAATATCTGATTAGCAAATTGCAAATGTTAAATATTCAACAAGAACAACAGATCAGTCCTACAAAAATGTTGGTAGCAGAGATTTTAACGTGTATGGAAAGAGCACACAATTTATCTGCTGAGAGCAAAATTCTACAAATAAGACTACTTAGTATAGTGATGGCGAACCTATGCTGCGCGTGTCAGAGGTGACACACCACAGCATTTTGGGTGACACACCAGTGTTCACTAACACTCAGGTTACCAAAGAAACTGAATGAACAAAAATAGAAGAAATATGTGACCCTGCACTTATTTATTACAACTCAGCCACAAAAAGTCATTAATTGATGTTAATCAAATCAAATGTAATGTGTTCCATATTTTTTTCGGTTCAATTCAAAATTACTATTAAAAGTAGGGTAATTTTTTTGGTGCACTATTTTAAGTCACATTATCAGTGTGCATATTGTTTTCTCTATTGTAAGTCACTGATTTGTTTCCTTTTATAATACATAGCAGCACACGAGTGGACTGTATTTTTTTAAATAAATGAATGTGTAAAGAATTGGGGGGAGTGACATACCAGCAGAGTCAAGATAGGCATTTTCTGAATTTTTGACACGCTGAGCCCAAAAGTTTCATCTACGCTGACTTAGTACATTCATATTGCGGGAGAAGAATAAGCTGTGATGGTCTTCCTAAAGGGGAGTCTAACAGGAATTCGACTAAACATAAGGGGTGCAGAGTTCCATGATACAGACAATGTGACCCAACTAATTTACATTAAAATCGCTTATTCAGACAAACCAAAACAGTAACAATGGACAGATGGGTGACACAGTGACCTGCATAAATGTACACAAAAACACACATATGTATATATGTCTATAGATACAGAGAAACACACACACACACACACACACACACACACACACACACACACACGTGTGTGTAATGGTTGGTATATATTAAATAAGTGTAAATTTGTATGAAGTAGATCTTTATTTATCTATATAGATGGAAACATGCCATATAATCGAATATATCATTTTAAAATGTTTGATGAGACCAGCAGATAACAAGAGTATTGCTGAATTAAAAACATATTAGTAAATATTGTGGCTGAACAACCCTGGAATAAAACTACATTTCTTTATAGAGAAACAGTATGTTCTACCTACTTTATGATAAAAATCCCACATCAGAGTGCAAAGCAGAAGCAAACATTCTGTGGGATTAAACCATTGCACTTTTGCTGATGTGACCAGGTGGTATTTAAACAGCATATCTAAAATCAGAGGGGAGATTGGCTGCTAACATTCATATGGCTGCTATGTAGATGCAAGTCAGGCCAGGGGGAAATGCAACCTTGTGTGATACTTGTGAAAGACCAAATTTGAAGAATCTTTTTTTTTTAAAGAATATCTTCTACATTTATGAAATTAAAGAAAGCAAAGACTTTTACTGTTCGATTAAAGAGAACAGGAACAATATGCAGCACTTATAAAACAGGGCAGTGACTGGACAGAATATATAAAAGTACATATTTATTTATTTATTGATTTGTCTTTGTTTACTGGGAAAGTCAGACAGGGTAATACCCATTTTCAATGGAGTTCCAGGGAGAAAAGTTCCATTTATTTACATTGCATTATGCTTAGATCCAGTTAAACACAGAGTAGTTACATTTCTACTTACATTTATACACATACAGTAGTTACATTTATACATAACTTAGTGGATTGTAGAGGCAGCAGTTATGTATAACATTTGTTTTGTCATTTTAGTGAGAGGTTGAGAGTATTTGCAGAGGATCGTACGGTGAGCACAAAGTTTTAAACTGGTGATGAGTATGTGCAGGACCAGGACTGGTTAAGATGTTGTTTAAGCAGTGGTCTAAAACTATTGAGTTTGTTGGAGAGTTTTATTTGGGTCAGGATACTATTCCAGAGTTTAGCAATGTCCGCATGTATGATTTGGCAAAATTTTACACTGGATGCCCTTCCTGATGCAACCCTCCCCATTTACCCGGGCTTGGGACCGGCACAAAGAAATGCACTGGCTTGTGCATTCTCAGTGGCTAGGGGTTATCCTGAAGGAACAGTATGCTAAGAGTGTTTTGGATGTGAAAAGAGTGTCAGATAGAGTGATGTTTATGAAGCTGGAAATTGATGGTGTAATGATGAATGTTGTTAGTGCATATGCTCCACAAGTTGGGTGTGCGATGGATGAAAAATAACAATTCTGGAGTGAGTTGGATGAAGTGGTGATGACTGTACCCAAAGATGAGAGAGTGGTGATTGGAGCAGATTTCAATGGGCATGTTGGTGAAGGGAACAGAGGGGATGAGGAAGTGATGGATAGGTATGATGTTAAACAAAGGAATGCAGAAGGTCAGATGGTAGTGGATTTTGCAAAAAGAATGGACATGGCTGTGGTGAATACATATTTTAACAAGAGGGAGGAGCATAGGGTGACATACAAGAGTGGAGGAAGATGCACACAGGTGGATTATATCTTATTTAGAAAGGCCAGTCTGAAGGAGATTGGAGACTGTAAAGTGGTGGCAGGGGAAAGTGTAGTTAGGCAGCATAGGATGGTGGTTTGTAGGATGACATTGGTGATCAAGAAGAGGAGGATGAGTGTGAGGGCAGCACCAAGAATCAAATGGTGGAAATTGAAAAAGGGTAACTGTGAGGTGGAGTTCAGGGAAGAGTTAAGACAGGCACTGGGTGGCAGTGAAGAGTTACCGAATAGCTGGGTAACTACAGCAGAGCTAGTAAGAGAGATGGCTAGAAAGGTGCTTGGTGTGACATCTGAAAAGAGGAAGGAGGAAAAGGAGACATGGTGGTGGAGTGAAGAAGTACAGGAGAGTATACAGAGAAAGAGGTTGGTGAAGAAGAAGTGGGATTGTCAGAGAGATGAAGAAAGTAGACAAGAGTATAAGGAGATGAGGTGCATGGCAAAGAGAGAGGTGGCGAAGGCTAAGAATAAGGTGTATGAAGAGTTATATGAAAGGTTGGACACTAAGGAGGGAGAAAAGGACCTATACCGATTGGCTAGACAGAGGGACCGAGCTAGTAAAGATGTGCATCAGGTAAAGGTTATAAAGGATAATGAGGGAAATGTACTCACAAGCGAGGAGAGTGTGTTGAGCAGATGGAAAGAGTACTTTGAGGGGTTGATGAATGAAGAGAATGAGAGGAAGAGAAGGTTGGATGATGTGCGGATAGTGAATCATGAAGTGCAGTGGATTAGCAAGGAGGAAGTAAGGATAGCTATGAAGAGGATGAAGAATGGAAAGGCTGTTGGTCCAGATGATATACCTGTGAAAGCATGGAGGTGTTTAGGTGAAATGGCAGTGGAGGTTTTAACCAGATTGTTTAATGAAATTTTGGAAAGTGAGAGGATGCCTGAGGAATGGAGAAAAAGTGTTTTGGTACCGATTTTTAAGAATAAAGGTGATGTGCAGAGCTGTAGTAACTACAGAGGGATTAAATTGATCAGTCACAACATGAAGTTATGGGAAAGAGTAGTGGAAGCTAGGTTAAGAAGGGAGGTGATGATTAGTGATCAGCAGTATGGTTTCATGCCAGGAAAGAGCACTAAAGATGCGATGTTTGCTCTGAGAGTGTTGATGGAGAAGTACAGAGAAGGTCAGAAGGAGTTGCATTGTGTCTTTGTGGATTTAGAGAAAGCATATGGCAGGGTGCCTAGAGAGGAGTTGTGGTATTGTATGAGGATGTTAAGAGTGTCAGAGAAGTATGTAAGAGTGGTACAGAATATGTACGAGGGTAGTGTGACAGTGGTGAGGTCTGCGGCGGGAGTGACAGATGCGTTTAAAGTGGAGGTGGGTCACATTAAAGATCAGCTCTGAGCCCTTTCTTATTTGCAATGGAGATGGACAGGTTGACAGACGAGATCAGACAGGAGTCCCCGTGGACTATGATGTTTGCAGATGACATTGTGATCTGTAGTGAGAGTAGGGAACAGGTGAAGGAGACCCTGGAGAGATGGAGATATGCTCTAGAGAGAAGAGGAATGAAGGTCAGCAGGACTAAGACAGAATATATGTGTGTGAATGAGAAAGAGGATAGAGGAATGGTGAGGATGCAAGGAGTAGAGGTGGCGAAGGTGGATGAGTTAAATACTTGGGGTCAATAGTTCATTGTAACAGTGTGTGTAGAAGAGAGGTGAAGAGGAGAGTACTGGCAGGATGGAGTGGGTGGAGAAGAGTGTCAGGAGCGATTTCTGACAGACGAGTACCAGTAAGAGTGAAAGGGAAGGTCTACAAGAGGGTAATGAGGCCAGCTATGTTATATGGGTTGGAGGCAGTGGCATTGACAAAAAGGCAGGAGTCAGAGCTTGACGTGGCAGAGTTGAAGATGTTAAGATTTGCACTGGGTGTGAAGAGGATGGACAGGATTTGGAATAAGTATATTAGAGGGTAAACCCAGGTTGGAAGGTTTGGAGACAAAGCCAGAGAGGCAAGATTACGTTGGTTTGGACATGTGCTGAGGAGGGAAGCAGAGTATACTGGGAAAAAGATGCCAGGTAACAGGAAAAGAAGAAGGCCTAAGATAAGGTTTATGGATGTGGTGAGACAGGACATGCAGGTGGTTGGTGTGACAGAGCAAGATGCTGAGGACAGGAAGAAATGGTAACAGTTGATCCACTGTGGTGACTTTTAATGGGAGCAGCCGAAAGAAGAAGAAGCAATGTATTGGGAGTAGGGCAAGTCTCCTGCAGCATTATTTGACTTATTTGCGAGTAGTACAAATTTTTTACTAGAACGGAGGTCTCTTGCTGGACAGTAGGTCAGTAATAAGTTTTGTAGTGCAGGGCATTTTTCTGGATGATGAATGAGTTTGTGTGCTATAGTTAGTTGTGAATATGTTAGGTAGTTGTGTAGTTCAAGCCAGTTTAATTGCTTTAAGCTATGACAATGGTGGACCTATGAGGGAGATTGGTGGCAAATTTAGTAATTTTATTGTAGCAGGAAGCAAGTTTCTTTCTTTGAGTATTGTTTATGTTTGTTAGGATAGGAGCAGCGTATAAGAGAGTTGGAAATAAGAAGGTGGTGCCTAGAGATTTTCTTCCAGTATCTGTAAGGAATCCATTGATCTTATAAAGGGAGCCTAGTTTCTGGTGTGTAGATTTAATGGTGTGCATTATATGCTGGTCATGTTGGATTTTGTCATCTAGCATAATGCCTAGAAGTTTACTGTGAGTTACAGTTTCAGTGACAATATTATTTGCTGATTCATGGTAAAATATTGCTTTTGACAACTTTTTGAGGTAAAAAGCATTAACTTAATTTTCTTGGATTTGAGTAGGAGGTTTGATTCCTTGAGCCAGGTTTCTAAAGACAAGAAAGATTTTTGTTTAATGTCTTGGAGCTTATTTATTATCGAGGCAGCAGATATTAATGTTGAGTCACCTGCATACTGAACTAAAGTAGCATGGTGAGTGGAGGTGTGGAGGTTATTAATAAATATATTAAATATGAGAGGACCCAGAATAGAGCCTTATGGGACACCTGTAGTAACCTGTGGAAAGGAGGATGGGCTTGTTACCATTTAACAGGTTGTTGCCTCCAAGATAGGTAACTAAGAAACCATGACAAGGAGTGTTGTGAAAGTTTTGTTGAGAGTTGCAGCAGCAGTTTCTGGTGTGAGACAGTTTCAAATGCCTTTGACAAGTCTAAGAACATGGTGGACACAAGCAGACCCTTGTTTCTATGTTGGTTTATTATACTGGTAAAATGTAGTGGAGCAGTAGTGGTGCTGTGCTAATGCCCAAAGCCATGTTGTGTTTCTGAGAGGAGGTTATTTGAGGCTAGGTATTGTATCAGCTGCATATGGATGCATTTCTCTAATATTTTGGAGAGGGGGGAGAACTGCTATCGGTCTGTAGTTATTAAACTCTGTAGATGTGCCACTGCTGCCTTTGTGCAGTGGTATGATGTAGGATTTTTTCCACAGTGATGGGACGTATCTTTCTGCTTTGGACCTATTAATTAGTATGGACATAGGGAAGGCTATGACTTCTGTGGCCATTTTTAGTTAGTCTGATGGTAGTTGGTTACAGCTATGGAAGTAGTTTTTAGTTTAAGGAGCAACTTCATTATGAGCAAGGTGGGCACTGGACTAAAACTGAAAAGCTGTGGGTGATTTTAGTTGGATGGGATCGAGAGAGGGGGACAGATGTTTTAGTGTCTAAGAGAGATGACATTGATTGTATAAAGTAGGAATTAAACTGTGTGTGGAGAGTCTGTCATATTATCTGCTTTTGGAGAGGAAGTGGTAATCTTGCCAGGTGGAATAGTTTATTTAGCTATGACCAAAAAAGTTTTGAGTTGTTTTGATGTTTGTCTTGTAGGTTGGTATAGTACATTTGCTTATCCTGTTTAACATGGAGTTTTTCAAAGTTTCTAAGATGTCTAAATTGCTGGAAGGAATTTTGAGTTCTGTTTTTATACCAGTTTTTCTTGGCTTTAGCCCGTTTTTATCATGATTTTTTTTCTTTTGTTAGCTATGGTGCAGAGCTGGACTTTACTCTTTTATTATGTACTGGTGCTAGATTATTTAAGGTCTGTAAAATATGTTATTAAATTATTCTACAGCAGTATCTAGTTGCATTGTTCTAAGTATATTCCAGTTATATTTTAGTGTTTCATTGAAAACATCTTTGCTGAAATTGGTTGTATTTCATATTTGGTTATAGATAATATGTTTATCTAGGTTATGGTGAGCTCCAATGGCATATGTTGGTATGTGGTCACTTATGCTATTTGAGAGGCAGCCTGCTTGTGTCTGTTTGTCTGGTTTGTTTGTTAGAATCCAGTCTAATGTTGAGTGTCTCTCTGAAGTTTTATTGATTCTCTTGGGTGTGGTTATTAATTGTTTGAAGTTGTATATGCTTCAGTGAGGGTAGTGGAATTTATGAGTTGCCAGTCTATATTTAAGTCTCCAAGTATTATACCTTCATGGTTAATTTGTTGGAATATCTAATACAGGAAGTTTTCAGCAGTATCAGTGTTATTCCCTGGTGGTATATAAATTGCTGTTAAACATATAATTTTCCTCTTGTTGATTTTTAGGAGTGTTATTAGAAGTTCAGCATTGTTAAATTTGTGTATTTCCTGTGGGAGTAAGGTGATGGTTAGGACCCAGTTTTAATAGGAGAGTTAGTCCAATGTTAACCTTGAACTGACTAACTGTGATATATAACAGTAAAAAATTGCACTTGACTGTTTGAACAACTGTGTAATGCTAAGGAGGTTTCTATGGACTTTGAAATGTAAAGTCCAAAGGCTACCCCCACACCCACAGATAAGCAAAACAAGAAGAACAATTAAGCCAGAATGCAGGTCTGGAAACATTACTGTCTCAGAATTGAAAGTGGTTACAGAAGCATCTGGAGGAAAGGAGAAATAAACTTAAGGAAGGGAAACAGTGGACTGCTAAAAACAATCAATGGAGCACAGCTGAAGGATAAAGTATCAATGGGACCACTTTGGCCTAAGAAATGGAGCTATTATTGTGGACAAAGTTCTTTGTTTTAGCCTTAATTGAACAGTAGGCATATAAACCACATGCTAAACTACACTTACACTATAGGTTTAAGTATGCATGCCAGATATTCACATATTTTGCCTTATACAAACTGTTGACAAGCATACTCATCCTCTGACTATATGCTGCTGTTTTGTTAGATGAGCATACTTGTGTAGGACTCAGAGGGAGTCTGTTTTTGAGATGAGCATGCTGTTGTACAGTTAAATGAGTTAAAACTAAAATGTAGAGAACTCTTCCCGAGTACTGAGACTACCCAATTCATTTTGGAAGAGACGACTTCCATCAATACCCAAAGCATACTTCTCTGCCACGCCTGACTTCCTCATACAATACCACAACTCTTCTCTAGGCACCCTGTCATATGCTTTCTCCAAGTCTACAAAGACACAATGCAACTCCTTCTGACCTTCTCTGTATTTCTCCACTAACACTCTCAGAGCAAACATTGCATCTGTAGTGCTCTTTCCTGGCATGAAACCATACTGCTGATCACTAATCATCACCTCCCTTCTTAATCTAGCTTCTATTACTCTTTCCCATAACTTCAAGCTGTGACTGATCAATTTTATCCCTCTGTAGTTACTGCAGCTCTGCACATCACCCTTGCACAAGCCAGTGCATTTCTTTGTGCCGGTCCCAAGCCCGGATAAATGGGGAGGGTTGCGTCAGGAAGGGCATCCGGCGTAAAAATTCTGCCACAACACTTATGGCGCAAAAATTTCATATATCCGATACTATCTCATAATATACAATAAAATACAATACTATACAATACAATACATCCCATCCCAACCTGATAAAAACAATAAAAATAGTTTTAGAAAAAGTTATCTGTTGTAAATTTTATAATACATAGTGCACATGAAGTGGTGTAAGTTCATATGTTACGATGTAATCTGTAGTTCTATGTAAACATTTTTTCATATTAAACACAATAGGACCTATATTTTAAAATACTAGATAATGAGATGTGTTCATTAATACCTGGTGTCCTGGATGCATCCAATCTAAGCTGCCACAAACACTCCTTGACATCCAATAAGGTCTTGACATCCCCACCTTTCTCGTTATGTGGAATCCTATCTACTACAAAAAATAAAAACTTTTTAAAATTAATACATTTTTGACTATGCACAAAAAGAGCATTAGTGTTTTTTTATTCCTTATGTCTCTTGTATGCTCTAAAATTCTAAGCCTTAATTTTCTAACAGTTTTCCCTACGTAAAACGTAGGACAGCTTAGACATGTGGCAACATATACCACCATTTTAGTGTTGCAGTTGCAAAACAAAGGACATCTAATAGTTCTACTAAAGTTGTGCACTGCTACGTAAGGACCATTGTTAATGTACTTACAAGTACTACACAAACCACATTTGCTCATTCTACAATTCCTGTATAAATCAGGGTTAAAATCCATCTCCATCAGCTCCTTCAAGTTTTTACCTCTACTGTAGGTAAAAACATGTGTAACACCTACAATAGTTGTAACATCATTAGTAAGAACACTTTGCCATGTGTCGTAAATAATGTTCTTGATCTTGCCAGCAACATCGTTGTAAGGCAAGACCATCGCCCTCCTCATGTTACATCCTTCAAGGCCTTCTGTAATTTTATTGATGTTGGTAGTGTTGTCTAGTGTGTCCTTCACCAAACCCCCTCTCAATATTGGTTTAAAGACTGTCCCCGGGATTCATGAACCTTGCGCCAGGCGCACACATAGCGTAGGCGCTACAATGCCAGATATGTCCACCGAGCGATTCAGGTACGATTCAATACCACGTGCACTACCGGCGTGCGCCTGAGTTGCGCCACCTCCGGCGTAGGTATGTTAAACACCCCATGTGCGGTGTTGCACCATGCAAATGAAGGCATATAGTGATCCAAGAAGTGGCGCAGTCGTAGCATAAGGGCACGGCAATGTAAACCAAAAAAAAGGTTTACATATACCCAAACATGACATAGGAGTAACAGAAGGCTGTCAACGTCAGGTATCATACTGTTGCTACATGCCAATGGCGAAAGACACCGAGAATGTCAAAAGAAAACATGCACAAAATGTAAATAATGACATAAATGGTATGTCCGCAGAAACCACAGCAGAACCCCAGGACATGTCCGCGGAAGGTGCTAAACAATGAAATAATATGACAATGTCATAAAAGAGCAGTGTAATACACATCAGCTTCACAGCCACAATACACCATAGTATGCATGGAAAGCCACATCCACGGCGCAAGGGTTGCCAAGGAGTCGCGGCAGTGTTCGGCGCCGTAACTATGAATTAGTAGTCAATGCCATGCAAATGAGGCAGATGATACTGAATCGCAAAACCCCCGCCGGCGTAAGGCTGGACCAAACGGCGCAGTGGTAATACACCGAGGAGTGGCTCAGAGGGAATACATGTCAACCTCAGAGGGGTGTGCCACTGTAGGAGGAAGTACATTGGAGCCCAGCAAACATGGGCTGTACATCGCACATCACAGCAGCAGGACCGGCGTGTGGGGAAATAGTTGAGCTGAGAGCACACAATGTGCGCAGAGATGCATATGCACGAGGATGACTACGTTCCCTTAACCCAGTCATGTGACGCCCACCCCGTCAACAATAAGGGATACAGGAAGGTGATGCTGAGAATATGAGGAAATGCGGAAGCAGTGAAATTGGAGTAGTAATGAGCAATCAACACCAATCAACCCACGAAGGCCAATTGGCGGCAGCTAACAACTCTGCATGCAGAAACCTGCAAAACGGGATAGGGGAGGCATTTGAATGCAAAGAAAGTAGGGTAGGTAGCAGATTGCAAAGAGTGAAGAACTGCTACAGCAGAGCCAAGTAGACAGGCAGCATAACGGCGGCGGCAGACAAAACGCACGATATGCCATGTCCCAGAAACTACACATGACAGGGCTCTGCAGGATGCAAGCCAGGAAATAGTAGGCGCAACGTGCAGAAACAGTAAGGTAAGGTCGAAAGCTAATACAATGCAGGCAAGAGTAATGCAACACCAAAGGCAACAGTGCTGCAGTGCCAACGGTAAAACACGGAAGATAATCCACAGATACGGCAGCACAGACACACCCTATGACATCACCGGGTGTACAGCACAACAGTATAAAGTGTGAATGCACACAACACACAGCCGTGTATTCCCAAACGCCGCACTCTAGGTGTAAACACACGGGGAACTTTTAAAATGTACATGTTGGGTGCCGCCGTGGCCGTGATCCATCAGCATGTGTTAGAGACAGACGGAGTTGTGGAGGAGGGTGCCGACAACTACCGTAGGCCTCAGAGGAGAAGGAGAGTGTTCAGACCAAGGGTAACCTACCAGGGGCTACAAGACCTGGAGATAGTAGAGCGTTACAGGGTGGATAGGGACACTCTACAGCAAATAGCGGAGCTGTGCCGCCACGCCTGAGAACAAGAAACAACAGAGGGGAGCCCATCCCAGTGGACACAAAGGTATGTGTAAGCTTGCGAATACTGGCTACAGGTACCTTTCAAAGGCCAACTGGGGATATAATGGGTATCTCACAGGCATCAGCATCCAGGGTACTACACCAGTTTCTGGATGCCATGTTACCACATGCCAATGAGCATATATACTTCCCCAGATCTCAGGAGGAGTTGGCTAGCAATATGCGCCACTTCCACCGTGTGGCACAATACCCGGAGGTACTGGGTGCGATAGATTGTACGCACATACAAATCAAGTCACCACCTGGGGAGCAGGGTAGACGCTACATAAACCGCAAGGGATTCCCCTCCATTAATTGCCAGGTCGTGTGCAATGCGCAGGGCATTATCATGGATGTGTGTGCTGGCAGCCCTGGAAGCTACCACGACTCCCATATCTGGCATGCCTCACAGCTGTATCAGGTATTCGCCAGGGGGGACATCACACAAGGCCACCTTGTGGGGGATGCTGGCTATGCACTGGAGCCATGGATGATGACTCCCATCAGAAATGCACACACACACATGCAAGAACGCCATAATGAGGCACACGCACAAACCAGAATAATCATAGAGCATGTGTTTGGGATGCTGAAATCACGGTTCCGGTGCTTGGATACATCAGGTGGAGCCCTGCAGTACTCTCCAGGCACATGTGCCCACATATTCATAGTATGTGCCATGCTACATAATATGATCCTGCGGAAGCAGCTGCTGCAGGGACATAATGGTGAAGGGCCACAAAGCCCACCACAACTGCCAAGGCCAGTACAGGCACAGAGGGTTCAGGACCATGAACACACTGTGCCAGCCCCAGTAGGCAGACGGAGGCGTACCCAATATGCCTATGCCCTGGCAAAGAGGGAACGTATAGCACATACTCTGACAGCGTAGGCCCCATGGACTGACACCTCCCTACCTGCACACACAGTGAAATGGACGGCACACAAACATGGCCACCCGTAAAGTGTACCGTATCGGTGGCCCCATGTGTGACTCCAACATAGGCAGCACCCAAACACTGCACACCCAACAGTTAGCGGAGCATGGAACGCCAACACCTGAACCGTACGTGGGTCCTACAGCAGATGGCGTTGCTGTATGCTGCCATGTTTGCTGCAAGGTGTATACATATAGACATGACATATGTGCATATACAGATATGGAGATAGATATAACCACACACATAGAAATATATGTACACATATACATATAAAGTACAACAGGTAAGAGGGATGCAAGGTGACAGAGAAGTAACACGCGATGTCTGTACATAGTAAACATAGTGAACTACAACATGAGCATCCGGGAGGTTTAACAGAACAGGAAACCGCCACCCATGGAAAGCTCAACATATCGAAATGCATAACCGCGAGTCGGGATGATCGCCAGGCCACAGTACAGTAACAGTACATGTGCGGGTAATACTATGATGATATGAGGGTGGAGGTAGACACTGCCGCCGGTGATGCGGGCCACGCAGGTACTGTGTGCAACCATCCCTGTGACTGCCGCAGTATGTGCACGCAGCGGTGACTGTGTGTTCCGCCAGCGAGTGTAATGTGTGTGCCACTGTAAAATGTGTATGTTGGTGCCATGTGACAGGCGGAGTGGAACAACATGTGTAGGCATACAGTATAGGAACCACAGGCGTATGTACACCAGTACTCCCAAAGTAGTACTGAGAGCCCCTCCCTGGCTAGGCGTGTGGCGATGTATAACAATGCAAAGTGAAAATGTCCCAGAATGTACCACAGGAATATAGCCAACATGAAATGGAAAGGACGTATGTAGAAATCCTGACCATATGTATGACCCCGATATGCTAATTGTAAAACGATACGTCGGCAAAGTCACACAGCAATAGCAATGTACCGCGGAAATACGCATATGCTACCCCGGTACTGATCGTGGCCACGTATCGGCCCGTACACACCGCTGTCTGTTCTACAAGTGTCAAACAAGCAATCGCCACCTGAAGAGGTGGCAACCACTAGCAAATAGGCCGTCCAAAGTACAGGACCACAATGACTGTAAATATCCGGGACAGAATGACAATGGATAGTCGTCACGTACAAACAACTGCAGATATACCACCGATGTGACGGAGGAATACATGCAGGAAGCACACACGCAGGCGATACCAACACCACATGACAACAACACTACCTACACTCCCAGAACAACAGACAAGTAACTGCCAACTTCCCAGGCAGGGATGGAGCACACAGACAAGCATACCGTGTATGTAGAGATGCAAGGCCCACAACCCGTATCCGTCACCTACAACCTCCAATATTCCCCATCACACATATCAAAGGGATACAAGCCGTAATAGCAGCACAAACATACAGGCAGTCAATGACGGCTGCATAACCGCAACATCTCGCGTGGGAAACACTATCAACAGCGGATGCATACTTGCATCCGTTGTTTAAAGGAATACAACAGCTATGTTACACATCCGAATGCAAGACGCCATCAACATACGCCAGGACAGGGACACCCACATGTCGAACAGAATACCATACCCAACACACACAATCCACGGCTAACACCAGTGCGAAATGTACCTGATGCCACACATAGTGGCCGCAGTTACACATAACATAACACAATACAGACCATCTCCACGAAGGTAGGGCAAATAACCAACG
Organism: Protopterus annectens; assembly: GCF_019279795.1. Taxonomy (NCBI): domain Eukaryota; kingdom Metazoa; phylum Chordata; order Ceratodontiformes; family Protopteridae; genus Protopterus; species Protopterus annectens. The sequence continues at coordinate 1,998,847,910 of NC_056725.1, read as the reverse complement.
CCCAGGTGAGGAATGCAACCATGCCCTAGTTACGACGCGTAATGTACGAATGGAGTAGATGCACAGGTGATATGCGCACAAGTACACACTGAGGAACAGCCATTGGTGTGATGAACCCACATGTTGCAGGTAACGACGGATATAAGGATGACTCCTGGGATATTCAAACCGTATGCTCATACCGAACTACAACCTACAAACGGATATAGTGAGAAAACGCAATAGCGAGACATGTAACGAAAACGGAAGGAAACACATAAAGGTATGTAGAACCCACGATATGTACGGGTGTGTAACGCATGATGTGTATGACGAAGCTGCACTGTATGTGAACGGTGTTTGTAAGTAAGGATACTTGTACATAATGCAGAGAGTGGTGAAAGGTGGTTATGTAGTGCTATCCTGCTGAGCATACCAATGACTGTGGACACCGTGTGCACAGCAATGGGACATCATGTACACAGCCGGGATAACACAAGGGCTGCCACAGGGGGGCAGAACACAGAACAATGCCACACCACACGCCGATGCTGGCAGTGGATGTCCAACAAGGAAGTGCCATAGCAGGGGATAGGACATGTATGTATACTGTCACAGCACACATGTGTATGGGCATATACCATCGATGTCATACGTAATGTGCGCACGACGTGCACGTATGCCTTGCAGTAGGGGATACTATGTCAACTATGTGTAATGTAAAGCTGTCATGGTGGATATGACAGACATCATACACCATAATGGAGTTATGGCCTATTGGTATGTACAATAACAGGATACGTATGGCCTGTACATATGGGACACAGTAGTAGCATAATAGCCATCCGAAATGGGAGGAACACCAAGTAACCATGGATAAACGATCTGTAGCAGGTGCAATGTGGGCAACAATGAAGTCCGGCAGGTCCATGTGTAAACACATGTGCAGTGGACACAGTAGTGTCACCTCCCCATGGTAGTGACCAGTGAACAGAAGAGGTGGGTGTCAACTGCATGTCTACACAGTACTGCTGCTGTGGTGGTACCATGACTACGTATCACTCAAATAGCAAGGGAGCTATCACATGAACAGTGCCACTGTGTGTCCTTGTGGGATGTGCACAGGACCTATGTTCCTCAGCACGGTGTGTGTTGTGTCTGCGTAAGTAACACAGAAGCCCAGCCCATGCAATGTGGCATGTGTGCACATATCCATGACTGGTGCGTTCACACTGCCCACTGCTATTGCCATGTATGAGTACTACATGCATCAGTAATGTGGAGGACATGGTCCATGTCAGAGCGGAAGACACCCCTGTGTATGTGGTATGCAGATGTATACAGATGTGTTACCCGTCAGTCAGCCGCAGATGTAAACTGTCTGAGCCTGGTACACATCATGGCATGATAATGCTGTGCCATGTAAAGTCGTAGCCATCGTGGAAGGTACACCACGAATGTGGTATTGTAACCCTGCTCGTGTGTAGATGTGTGTATGCCACAGGTACAATGGCTACCTATGTACCAGCAACATACACAGTACAGATAGGTGTGGCCCTGCAGATGTGTACCCATGCCACAGTGGAATATGGCAACCACAGCACCATGTGGGGCATGTGTGTGTACAGCAACCATGTACAATTTGATATGCATGTATGGGGACGGTATCCATGTGATACTCAGTGGATGAATGTTGCCATGCAAAGGTGATTTGCATGCACCATGTGTCATGCATCCTGATGCCATGACACCCACATGATGTATCTGCCACACCGACACCCATACAGTTGTTATCTGTATGAGCTGGTGGAGCTATAATGGTGCCAGGTATGTAGATGTGGGATATCTAGGCATGGACAGTACTCTGTGACAGCATGTTGTGTATGTAAGCAAATAGTGAACATGAGGGGCCCCATGACTGAGGACTGTGTAATGCCACATGTACCTGACATGTAGTAGGTAGCATGATATGCTGGCACCACTGTGTGTCCTGCCCAGGAGTCATACAGCCTAACATCCTGAGACACAGGGTATGATGTGACGGTGGATGTGTACATTGCCAATACCAGAATGTGGAATGGTGCTGAAGGCCAATCTGAGGACAATGTCTGATCTGTTGCCCTCTGTACTACACCAAACACCCATGCAATGGTATGACAGGTGGCCAGCATGTGTATGTGGCGTGCTGTGGCACACAGAAGCCCAACAAGGGTGCCAGTAAAGGCATGGAGGTCATCAATGAGTGTGTGAAGCACGTTTGTGAGGATGTGCCCCAGTGCCATACAGAATGGCCCAGTCATGGGTGTACGAATGCAGTCCCACACGTGCAATGCAGTGCCACCCATGTGTAGTGCGATAGATGCGGCAGTGTGACGGTCAAGGTACACAATGTCCGACAACAGGCTAGCAGTGAATTCAGTGGGCTGGTGTGGAGACACATACCAAACAGGTTGGCGGGACATAACAGCTAGGGAGCTCAGAAGGTGACATCGGGACAGTGTCTTAGGACATAACGTGTGCATGGCAGTACCATGTATGTGTCCACAGGGACATTACGATGTCCATGTATGGATTGCAACCCTGTAGTGAGTGAGAGTGTGTATTGTTGGTAGGTACACCATTGCCTGGCATGTTGCCAACATTATCTCAGTCAGCAATGCCTGGGTGACTGTTGTACGCAACATCGAATGTGGATGTAGCCAAACAACACAGACATACCACCACACTGCCTGAGGACCCACACTGCAATGCGGCAGTCATGTGTAGGTAGCTAGCCTTGGAGCATGTGATGGACCACGATGACTCACCATGGCTGTCAAGTGATGCACCCCACACATGTGAATATACCCACTGTGCAACAGCCTGCACATGTGCCCATACAGCAGATGTGCATGGAACATGACCACCACCGTGGCGTCTGTGAAAAGGCCAGTATCGCCATGTCTCTGTGTGGAATAGCATGGCCCCTACCATTGCGTACATGCTACGGAAGTGCACTGTGATATGTGTCAGCATAGTCATGTAGACTGTCCATCTGCCGGGGTGCCATGCCATTAACAACCCCTGTCAGCCCACGGCAGTTGTACCGGCTGTAGAACACATGTACCATCTATGCTGCGATGGGTGTGTGTCCAGGGTGTGGCTAGCAGGGCCGTGAAGCATATATGTTCATCTACCAAAGGGGGGATAACCCCAGGTTTAACACATCAGACACATGGAGGTATTGTGCATGCTGAGGGTAGTGTAGGTATGGTATGTGTTGTGTAATGTGTCACCCAGCTAGGTGGAGTGCATGCCCAAGCATGTGTGGGTACATGGGTGTTCACTCTAGGGAAGTGTGGGTTGCTGTCAGCACATGGCAGTAGCAGCTGTCCGAGGCCCAATGTACAGTATGACAACACAGACAGCATGTAACCTGTGGTGTACAGTGTAAGCTCTGTTGTGTGTTACAATGTGTGTAGCGGTCACAAACATGGGTATCTGAACATGGAGCACCTACAATGCATTGTGTTCGGCAAATATCCAGTATATGTGCAAAACATTGTGTGATGTGGGATCCCCTCACCTGTGTGTGCTGCAGTCCAGGTATGTGCTTGTGAGGTATGATCCGTGTACAATCTGTACTTGCAGGTGTGCTGTGCAGAGCATGGAGGCAGGTCCCAGGCACTGCAGATAAATGTGAGTCGTGCACTAGTGTGTGTGCCTTGCTTGTGTGCAGCACAGTGGAAGGTGCAAGCATTGTCCCACATGACCGCATGCCGTGCCTGCCTGTGACAGCCCTGCTGTAGACAGTCATGTGACACTGCCACAGAGGCAGTATAGCATGTGAAGATGTACATGTGTGCTCCACACCCCAGGCAGATGCCCGCAGGTCATGTGTGCAACAGCAGTGTGGTCGACCAGGACTGTCATAGTGGTCTGATACCACATGCCTGTATAAGTACAGTATGAGCATAGTCAACAGTTGCAGTGACAGAGTAGGTCAATGTACAGTGTCCCCGTGTTCAGACCACCGCCTACCGTACACTTGGCTAGACACACACCCAGAGGGTGAATATACCGGTGAGCCATCACATGTCCCAGTACATGTAGCCTGTATAATGCCATCACAGGGCAGTCACAATAACATGTGGTATGACAGACATGTTGTACCAGGTGATGTGTCATGTGCGCATATGTTGAGTTGCACAGCCGTTCACACGTCCGCAACATATCAGTGCATGATGCCTAGTGTAACATGATGTGTGGAACTGCACTGTGATCCGCAACAGGGTTATCTGAGACAGGTGTGTTGTGAATGGTGTAACCCATGGTTCCACGGGATATACACTGGTGCTGTTGGCTGCCATGCTGGGGGCCACCAGTGGTGCCTGCAGTGGTCATACAGATATACTGCACACATTGTTCTGGCAGGAATGTCCATTGTTGTGGATGATGTGTTGCTACGTGAAGGTAGGTGTGTGTTGTGAATGTTACCCATACAGATGTGACCATCAGGCGCAGTCATGGTTGTCGACGGCATCACACCCATCCACAGCTGTCAGAACCCTGTCCCCAGAACGGGTGTCAGCCACCCTCGTACTGTGTGACCTATGTGCAGATGGCGGAACACCTCCTACTGGCTGGCTAACAGTGTCATCTAGGAAGGCTATGTGATGGCTGGAATACGCCGTCATAATGTATAATGCCGGTATCCCAATGAAGTACATGGAATCACACACAGTACGCCATGGCTGGCATGTAAACCATGTATAACAATGACTGTGTGACAGACACAAACAATGCGGAGCCATGTTGGACATGCACCCAAGAGAACACCAAAGGAGGTATGTTGCACATATCGATGTACAACTGTCAGCTATGGCCATAGCATGGATGCAGATGCATATCCCCCACAGGCAGTACCACGCCATGTAGGTAGGGGGGCATTGCATGACTACATGTGACAGTTGCTGTACCGACACATGTACTGCATATCCGTCATGTAGGGGTAGCAGTGGTACGTGACCATTGTACATGCCTGTACATATGACCATGTCCCACAGGATATGTGTTATGTGTGTACAACACGTGTTGTACCGTCATCAAGCTGTGAAGTGTATGGCTGCCAGTGTACCTGTGTGACATGGTCTGCAATGGGTGCAAAGGTACGCAGTAGTGCATTTCATGCCCACATGCCCCACACAAGTGCATAGCCTGAACATACAGTACAAAGAGGGTGTTGGATCATAGCAACTCACAAGAGGAGATGGGTACGGGTGGCAACCCACTACCACCCGTTCGGGTAAGGTGTGCATGTCCATGACACAGTAGCACCCAAGAAGCTAGCAGTACAGCAGTACAGGGTGGCATGCATATATGTTCACTAATACCCCTGTGTGTCCCTCCACTGGCCCGTGGACAGACAGACACCAACACAATGTGCAGAATCGACATGTGTACAGCACATCACCACTGCCTACTGTAGAACAGGCTTGCTGTGTAGACATGTGCACAGAAGGTCTGCGCCAGCCACACTCAAACACGTTATGTGTCGAACCCCACCATTATTTTAGCCCATGCCACAGACAGATGTGCACGCATCTGTGTATGTAAGTCTGGGAATGTCCCCGGCCTAGCAGTATAGCTGTGTCAGTGTTGCGAACAACATACGGAATGGGCTGTGTGTGTGAGGTGTGCGTCATACATGTATGGTCCGATCGACGATACCATCAGTGCCCCTGCTATGTGAACATCCCTGTCCCCATACATGGATACCCATGCTGTGCCCAACACCACGCTCCCCGTGGGAGGGATGGTGCTGTGCGGTGCACCAGCTGACATGGGGGTGGCAGCAGGCACTGGATGTAGACATATGTGGTACCCATGTCAGGCCAGGCAAACATCCATGTGCAAGGGATAGCAGTGTGTGGGCACATACAGCACTGTGTTGAACAATATCGCAGCACATAGCACCTGTCAGGGGTAATGTGTATGCATGGATGTGCGATACCTGCATGCACCATATACACCCCCAGCAAGCAGCGTGCAGCCTACCTTGCAGAAGGCCAGTGTCCACACCATGTTGATAGACATGTGTAATGTCCATATACACATAAGCAATGACATATGTAATGACAGCCACCCTGCCAATATCAGTACCCCCCAGGTGGGTCACATCCCAGTGCCATGTATGTGACATGCCCTGCCATACCATGCAGCCCTGCTCAGCAAGGCTGCACGTGCTATCACAGTCCTACATGGTGCGATGGACAAGTTGCACTTGCACTATCAACTGTCCACACCAGTAATGTGGCAGTGATGCACCCTGTGGTGTCACAGGTGCTGTGTGTTTGTGTGGACAACGTGCGTGCGCACATGCTATGCATGACCTTTCCTGAAAATGTCACATGGTTACACATTGTCCCATGTGTATCACATGTGCAATACAGGTGAGCCGTGGCAGGTTGGCCAACACCCGTACAGTGCTGTGTAGATGTACATGGCACAACACATGCATGTACAGGTGTCCATGTGTATGTGTGCAGTGCCACCGCTGACGTTCATAATGGCTGCGTACGTGATGCCTACTGACATATACACAGCATCCAGGTGAACAGTACAACTGTTGTCACATTGGGACATGTGCCAACTGATATGAACACAGGCGCAGGCAGGTACACATGTCCTCAGCAGGCTACCATCAACATGGTGTGTGTACAGTGTGATGAGTTGACACACAGATATGATATGAAACCCACTGCTTAATGGTGTGACGGCAACATGTCAGCTGTGTCACTGCCATGATGCATCACAGAGATTACTGTGCAGATGTTGTACATGTCATAGCAATGTATGTCCAGCAGTATGCCAGTACATCAGTGTAAATGTGACCTGTCACCATCATTATGTCTTACAGATAATGCCACGTTCCCGGCTGCCAGCCTTCAGCTGCCAGGAGGATGACATGATTATCCCGTTGCTCCACGACAACTACGATATACTATTCAGCCATGTGCCACAACAAGCACAGCAACGGGACGACTTGTGGCAGGATATGCGCAGGAGGGTGAACAACATGGGTGGCAACAACCGCACCTACCAGCAGATCCGCCGACACTGCACAGACCTAATTCGGCATGCGAAACAGCGTGCCGCCGCAATCGCCAGACAACAAGGTGGGACAGGTGGTGGGCCACCAACCCAGCCCCCACTCACACACACGGAGGAAACACTCGCTGCCATCATGGAGGTGGGTGTCTCCCAACCAACGAGCCTGGAGCTGCCTGGTAAGTCAGTCTTGCATGTGTGTATGATAACTGACGTAGGTGTGGGTGTCATAGTACACCACATAATGTACCAACACATGCCAGGTATATGGCCACACAAGCTGCATACTACAGTATGCTACATTATGTTTGCAGACATGTGCATAACACATGCTACCACACAGGTACATGATGTGACATGCACAGTGCTTACTGTGGCTACAGTAATGGATAATGTGTATACTGTTGTGTCGCCCCTATACAGGTACCTCTGGCATGTCGCACAGACATGGGTCCGTCGCAGGTGAGACTGTTGCTAGTAATAGGCATGTTACACTGTATAGATATTCCCCATGTGTCCAGGTATGACATGCACACCTGGGTCTGCTCCAGTCACGGTATACAGGTTGCACCACCCGACACACATGCCACCCATGTACAGTAGATACAACCGTTAGTATACACCGGCATGACACCACATAACCCATCGGTGTGATATGTGCAGTCAGCTATGCATACAATGGTGGAGGTGTTCTACAATGGCTGCATGTGTAGTATGCATCGGAATGCCTTTGCGGTAAGCACACAGTACCACATAGTGAGCTGTGATCTGGCCAGCACACAGGTGTTACCAATGTGACCTATGCCCCTGCATTCTCTGCACACGTTCTGACATGGCACATGACATGTCCCATGCACGTGGTGTTCTGTCTGCAACATTGTCACACCATGACATGACCTACGCACGACATAGCAGACATCCACAATGTCTGCATAGCCTTCGAATGTGACACCTCAGACTAGTATGGTGTATGTCACATGGGCCACCACAGAGATGTGTACATGATGCCCATCACACACAATTGTCCATGACCCAGTCAAACATGGCCATGGGTGATACCCACAGGCATGTTGCCACACAGTACATCTGCAGTGGGTAGTCATCTTTGCACCCTGTCCAAACATAGTGCGATCATAGCTGTAGTGGACCCCCTGTACATCTGATGTGGTACACCAGACAAACGAAATGCCTGTCTGCAGCCACTGGAGGTGCCACCAATGTCTACCATATACGTGCTGTGGAACAGCATGACTGTGTTGCAGACATGGCAATGCAATGCGTCCATGTTACGCATCGCACAGAAACATACCTGTGTCTTGCTGCCATGCAGTGGCACAGTGCCCGTACTCCCCACTGTACAGCTATGTACACAGCTCACACCAACCACACCTGCACAGACATCCTTGTTACACATGCATTCTATCTGTAGCCTGTACACATAACACTGCACTGTGACATCCAGTTTGATGTGGTGCATGTGGTGGGACACCATTGTCACATGTCCAGATGTTATCGCACATGTTTGCGGTGTACATGACAAAGTGACGCCAGCCATGTGTAGTGTTAACCCGCCTGTGGCCACACGGTGTATCACGGTGATGCATGCAAACTACCATGGATGTGTGTACTGCAAGCCTACTGAAATGACACCTGCTTGATGTAGTGTGCACCCCAGGGCAGTATGCATACTACCACTATTAATGTCTGGCCTGCATTCACTGAGCTGTGGTATGGGAATGCTGCATGCCACCTGCAATATCACATGCATGATGTGTCTGCATGTGTGTGTGTCTGCATGTGTGTGTCAGCGTGTGTGTGTCTCCGCATGTGTGTGTGTGTCTGTGTGTGTGTCTGCGTGTGTGTGTGTGTCTGCGTGTGTGTAATGTATCTTACAGTATGTCTTTGTATCCACAGGTGTTGTAGGTGTGTTCCCCTCCTGCGGTCCATCTGATGCTAGTGTCCCCACAGATACTAGCGGTGATGACCATATGCATGAGGCACAGGCAGGGTCGTCACGGGCAGAAGCTGCGCCATTGGTTAACATCCCACCTATGTCCCCTTCATCTCTGCACACGGTTCAGATGCCGACACATACCACATCACCATTGCCCATAGAGGAAGGACAGTCATCATCTGTTGGCACTGAGCAGGACTGTGTGGTGGCTAGAGAAGGTGCGGGTACACACCATGTTGCCAGTGTAATGACTGGTGATGTGCCACACAGGCATGTGGCTGGTGCTGCTCATAGGAAGAGCTCTGGTAGACATGCACCTGCCGTACAGGGTGCAGCAGCTGGTATCACCAGACGCATGTTTCAGACTGTAATGGTGGCACAGGCACGTGCCGAACGGCAGAACCAAGAAGGGCAGAGGCTGCAGAGGGCCACAATCCATTCCTTAAATGAGAACATCCAGTCATTGGCGAATGCTCAACAGCAGCTTGCCGATGTTCTGCATAGGAGATTAGGTGAGATGGTTGGAATCCTCGACCGAGGCATGTCAATCCGCGAGCATGAGCTGTCTGTGCTGGAACACCTGGTAGGGGTGAGGCGTAGGACACGTGGCCATAGGCCAGCAACACCACCTACTGCAGGTCGACGTGTGCGTGCCACCTCTCATGCCCACTCACACAGTGCTGGTAGCAGCAGTAGTGCAGCTGGTGCTACACCAACCACACCAGGACACAGCAGGTCACGTGGACGTGGCCCTGGCCGGTCCCAGCGTGGACACGGTTCCAGCGGACATGTGTCATCGGAGAGTGGCCACTCCATACCCCCACCCGGTAGTGCCCGTGCGACCCCAGGCAGGCACGGGTCACGTGGCCGCAGGCGGACACAGTGAGCCGTACAACCTGCACTGTACAGTCTGGGGCTGCCAAGTATACCCCGTGTAGGCATCACAGATGGCTGAACTGTGTACACACATACCCACACACAGCAGATACAACTGTAGGGCTCCACCACATCCACATGCATACTGCACAGTCATGCCCAGTATATGCACCGGCCCTTACACACACACATGATGTCATCCATTGGTACAGCCTATGCCCCTGGCAAACATATCACCCTGTGCATATGATGAAGCCTCTGCCACAGCACCGTGTTCCACACCATCGGTGCACGGTTATGCAAACATATTCTGATGCACAGGGTGGACAAGATAGTGAGAGGTGTATGTGATACCTGTGTCCGCATAGTGCCCGATGTGTATGTTGCAGTGGTTGTGTATGACAGGTGACAGGTGCGCATGTGACGTGGGTTGTGTACCGACATCATGCAGCAGACATACCATGTAGTGCAGGTGCAGCATACATTGATCTGTGTACACGGTATGCGTGGCGGTTACATGTGTAGCACCATGTTGGTTCTGTTAACCTGTATGCCAAATATGGTGTACTTGCATGTGCCTACTGGGAGCACTGTTCACAGTCCCCCACGTGTAGCTGTGGGTTACCCACAGGCACATCTGGCAATATCAGCATACCACAGGTACCCGCAACCTGCATGGACCCCTACATAGGTACATAGGCGCATATGTACATACCAGCCTATGTGCCCTACGGCATGTGTAAGCCTAGCCAGAGTGTGTGTGGCTGTCACCACCCCGTAGGATGAGGATACTACATCCATCGGTTCACTGTCCCTCTGTCCAGCAGTGACACAGAGATGATGCCTGGCGCATACCTACGATCACACATCCACACGTCAGGATTACTCTTGGACAAATTTCAGAAACATAAGCACCACAAAATTCCCTTGAAGGCGAACAGCCGAGGTACCAGGATGGAAAGAATAAAGATGGATGTCAGCTACTTCTGTGTCTTCCTTTGAATTTCGTGGTGCTTATGTTTCTGAAATTTGAGGTTTGCTTTTTGGAGGTGTATTGTTACTCTTGGACAAAGCCAGTCAGTGGCTCTGCTTCACATGGGCTGGGAATCCTTTCCATGTTGTAGGGGGTCTCTGGGCAATGGCCCTGTCCCCCCAGCATGTCCTATTTATGTCTGTGTTGAGGTGTATGTCAGTTGCATCTGTGCACGTGTTTGCTTGGAGCCTAGGAGGTGGAACATGTCCATGTCACCCAGGTCGGACATGGCCGTGTATGACAGGCACAGATCACCTCAGAGCAGACGGGCTGAGAAGGTATACAGCCGGAGTCCCCTCGGTCGGGCAGCGTGTGACACATGTCTCAGCACATTTATCCCCGTGTTGTGGAACGTTTGTGGTCCTGCCGAGTGCTGCAGGTGTCAGGTTAGGTACATCCCAGATGTGGCGTTGTATGCAATCATTGGTCTGATGTGTGAAGAGTACAGGGGTACAATGAACTCCCCTGATGTGGATGTGAATCCCTTCCTGACCAGGTGGCCACAGTGGAATGTCTTCCCAACCACATTGGCAATGTGAGTGTCGACTGAGGTTACCGACAGGTGTGGTACCCATGTCCCTGATCACATCCACCATGTTTAATGGATTACCACCTATATGGTAAGTCGGGGTGAACATGTCTTTCCCACTGGGTAGGTCTACACCTTCCCTGGCATGTAGCATCAGGCCATGGCTCTGGCACCAGTTATCCATTTCTATGAGACCCCAGGTGGATGTCCGTGTCTGATGGGGTGTTGAGGATGGTGGCCGGTGTGCAGTCATCTGCATACCTTGTCTGCCACAATCCCCCTATGTTTGCATGCACATTGGAAGGTTGAATGCCAAACAGGAGGGGGCCCAGGACTGAGCCCTGTGGGCCACCAGTCGAGACCAGCTTGGAGTCTGACATGGCACCAGGAACACAAACCCTGTGTGGTGTGACCTCCATCCAGTTGGCAAACCATTGTGTGACATATGTCTCCACATGTACGCTAGTGAGCCTTTCCATGCTGCCCACGTGGAGTGTTGTTTGAATGCTCCTGCCAGGTCATGGTAGTCTGTGCAAACCGACGTACCCCCAACAATGGCCTTAGTGACCCCTCCAGACAGGTCGAGCAGGTTTGGGAGGCGGGATCTGCCCTTGACTAAGTCGATGTGGGTATGTTCCGGTATTGGCTGTACACCACTGTCTGTATTTATGGGCTCCAGATAGGACCTCCCCACAGCTTTGCAGACAAGGCTTGTCAAGCTGATAGGGCAGGGATGTCTACAGTCCATAAGAGCACTACCCTGGTGTAGTGGGACCACAGTTGCCGTATGCCATCCAGCGGGGACCTAGCCCGTAGTAAGCCTAAGATGACACAGCGGCCTTATGTGCGGGGCGAGGGCCTCAATGAGGTTGTGTAGCACACAGCCAGGGACACCATCTGGTCCCATTGGTGCTGTGTTCACCGCTTAACAGATATCAGATCTCTCCTGGGCATACGGGATGTTTGGGAGGCTAGACTCTGGTGGGATGGATACGTCCCCTCTTGGGGGGGGAGGGTAGATGTATGCATGGAACATGTCCGCTGGTTTGTTGACAATGTCTGTGGGTTCAGTGATCATTGTACCATTCTGGAGTAATTCCGGGCATGACTGTGTGCTCCCACCCATGTCCCTACCACAGCTAAGGAAGGCCCTATGGTTGTCTTATGTGTCCTCTGCAGTACCACTCCCACAAGTGGCCTTGGATGATTGTATGTGTGATCGTATGTTAATGCCGGTATTAATCAGTGATGCCTTTCCTGGTACTGATATTGCTCTGTCATGTATTAGCTCCAACCCTTGTTGTACAGTTTGTCAATGGCTGGGGTCCACCAGACCATGTGCCTGCCTTCGGTGGACAAGGTCCTGATGTTATCAGGATCGCTTGGTGCAGACATCCCTGGGGGTGCTCATAGAAGGCATTTGTAAGGGTTTCAGCAGTGTGGCCTGTATTTACCACTGGCATGGAGGCCTTGTAGGGTACCACACCGGTCGTATGACGTGTGTGGTTTGCTGTGGAGAGGTCGTCACTGTTGTCTCCCATGCCAGTGTTGGGTGCAGGATGCGGATCACCAGTGGATTCACTATACGGTCTGACATCACCATCGAGGGATGTACATCCTGTGTGGAGCATATTGTCCCCATGTGTGATGATCAGAACTGGTATACGTCCCCCCATTGTGGGTATGGTGCATGGTTGTTCCACAGCAGTCAGGTGTATGAACACCTGTGACCTTTGGCGTAGGGTGTTGTGTCCTGGGTAATGTTCCCGGTCTATGTATGGGTGGTTGATGTCACCCAATATGACGGTGTTGTGAGAGCATTCACACTCACCAGTGTCTTCAGGAAAGCTGTGCAGGTATCCTGGGTTTGGGAGGGTGGTCTGTAGCATGCAACAAACTGTAGGGCAGTCCTAACCATGGTTAATTGCACCTGGATATTCCCCGCTGCTACGTGCATCTCTGCCAACATGCAGGTGTGTGTATCCTTCATGGAAATGGTGTCTCCCCCTCCTTCTTTGTTAGGTCTGGGTTATGGTCCTGAACGCGTGATATGGGGTATGACCCGATAGTGCTGGGGTGCTCTCAGCAGCCCTGACCAATGTTTCAGTGATAGCACTGACATCGATGTCCTCCATACTGAGGAGGGCATTTGAGGGTGTGCAGCTTGGCCGTAGACCACTGGCAGTGAGCAGTATTATCCTGTGTGTTTTCCAGGTTTGTAGTGTAGGGTGGTAGGTTTATCATTCCAGCCGTGCCTGCAGTGAGCACTGTGGGGGTGGCAGGTGCCTTCGCCAAACCCTTGAAGACCAGGGGCGACAGCTGCCAGCCATACCATGCGAAGGGGCATGGCACGACAAGCATGTCATCCCAGGTATGAGGAATCTGGATCCCCTCAGACTGACACCGGTAACCAGGCACATTATCAAGGGTGACCACATTGAGCCAGTATAGTGGCATCATACTTGATGAGGGTGGGATACTGCCCAGGGTCAGGGACATGCCGGCCTGGGCTACACAATCTGAGTAGCCCTCTATGTCTCCTGTACTGTATCCCAGGGTGGTATGCCACCAGTCATTGACACCAGCATGGGCAATGACCGCGTCTTACCTGTACATGCTGTGGAATGACCTGAGTGCGTGTGTTATGTGGCGTATTCCATCGCCCGGCAGGCAGCATACTGTGATCATTCCCTTGTTCAGTGTGGTGGGTGGGACGTCTGTGTGTCTGGCAGTGGCATCACCCATTACAGGTGTGTCTGGCAGTGTGTGTGTCGCCTTTGGGGTTCGACAGTTTAGCACACAGACGTTGAGAACTATGTGTTGCATGTCCTATGTCTTGTGGAGGCAGTAGCTTGTGTGTCTGCTTCAGAGTGCTCGTTAGGTTCGTGACATGTCTTACAGTGCCTCCAGGTATGTCTTAGTGTGTTCATGTGTTTGATTAGCATTTGCGAGAGTCACATGTGACACTGGGTATGTGGTGTGCATGGTGTCCTTCCCCTCCCACGTGGTCTTGCCGGTCATGGTTTGAGAGAGCACAGCCCCCTGTCTGGCTATATAGTTGCGTCTGTCACATGTATTATGTTCATTGGGGGAGGTGTGGCTTGTCCGTGTCCATGAGGCACCTCTAACAGTGGCCAGGACGCCCAGATTCACCATCTGAACAGGAGAGGTCGCTAGCAATTGACCCTTCGACATGCCAGAGAATGTGAATGCATTTGCTGTGTAACCGGTTCAGAAGGCACCTATAGGGAAGTGGGCACACAAGGGGACTCTAGGCCAGTGTAGTACTCCATTTAGTATACATGTACTTTATCTATGTAGGAATACTATGGGAGCAGGTGCAGAGCTTTTGTGATATAGAGAACAGACAGTCGGGATTGCAAGAACAGAGGTCATACACATAAACCTGCGGAGCACGGAGCCGGATACATTGTAACGTTGCTTACACGGTACATGACGCACATGTCCACACAGATACTGCACCTGACGCCTGTGGTCGGTGCCACAGGCTACGGTGGACAGAGACATCACATACATGGCATGACACAGTACAGGTATGGTGATATTCTGCAGGTGTCGTACGCAGTGTGCTGGCTAGTGACCGCAGGTGTCACCTGTCAGCTGTGGTGCACAGTGTTCGACAGTCGGATGCTGTACCGGTACAGGAATATTCCCGTATTCGCAGGGCGTACACCTCTATGGCACACACACCATTGTGTGCAGATGGGGACACCTGTCTGTGTGGTCGGCACCCTCACAAGACAATGCACCGACGCCGCCATGTCACAGGGGTGGTCTTGCACAAGTGGCCAGTAAGGCTCACAGGTATGGCAATGATAGGGCTGTACAATGCAGCACCACTACGGGATGGTCACCCTGTGTGGTCAGTGTCCAGTCACAACACGATATCTTCATACACCCTCTCAACAGGCAGCAGACATACACACATGTTGACACACTGACATGGTGGTGGCCACACATGTCTACACGGAGGGATGACGTGTTGCATGTACTACACCATCCACATCGATGCACCCCACACTGAGGTAGGTACAGATCTCCACCATGGTGTACAGTGATGTGTGGCACGTGGCACATAGTCCCCCCAATCTGTGACATACATGGGCACACATTCCTGCACACATGTTGGTGCTAGGAATGCCACACCCGCTGCATGGGATTTGTGCAGGCATGCAGCGGTATGTGGTGCATCCTGCGTACTACCACTGTATCTGGCAGCTGTGCCAATATCTGCACGTGGGAGGTGGTAGGGGTTACAGTGGCAATGTGACATATGGTCGATCCCGCATGGCCGATGGGTATGCATCATGGCAGCACTGTCATATAAAGGCGACATAGAAGACTGTATGCACATGGCAGGGTAGGATTGTGTGTGACACACGTGTGACCAGCACCTGCACACATGCATGTGGACAGGTGTTTAAACAAATGGTGTACACACAGACTGCCATGCGTGCTGTTACTATGCCACCATATGATGGCCCCCATTATGGGTGTGCATGTGGGAGGGGGTTGCAACTGTGTTACGGACACCAGACACCGCCCCTGCACAGCTGCACCATGCACAGTACACGTGTCACATGTATCCCCTGTTGCCATGTGTGTATGCATTGCTACATTGTGACATGTGTGTCAACATACATGGAACATGGACTGTGGTTTGGTATCACAGCTGTCACAGGAATAATGTACAAGGGTATGTGTCCCTGTGAACACCGCTACACCCTGTAGGGGGTGCATACCACAGACATGTATCTGCCTTCCCTTCATGTGTGTATTACCGTGTACGCCTGTGTCATGCATGTGGTACATCACAGGTTTCGTATGTGTCCTGCGTGCAGTCCATGCACACAGCCAGGAAATCACATATGTCACATATCCGGACATTGTTTCACTGTGGTACAGCTGCAGTCATGTGTCATACCTGTGTCAGGCCCGTGGTATGTGTGGAGCACGCCTGTCCGTGTATACCAGTACGGGTGGACTACATCACACCTGTGGGATCATTGATAGTACATGTGTACTCTGCACGACAGACGTACACCACCACATAGTCTTCTGGGCATATGTCACATGCAGTTTCTGGACCGTGAGGCATACTGCTGCACCGATGACATGGTGCTGGCATAGCAGCTACAGTGTACACTACGGTGTGTAGATGTTCAGCCTGCACTCATGACGCCTGTGCTGTCATCTGTGTGTGTACGTGTGACTGCATGTGTGTCCACCCTGCACGTGTGTACGGGTTTACCTGGCCATGACTTGCGGTGTGTGCACTCCGTCTGCATGCCGGATGGCGCGTAGCACATACTACGTGTGTGAGCATGGCCGGGTCGCTGTGGTGTGGGTGGACACACACGCCGGTCCACATTCTGCCTCCCATGCCGTCGCCCCATGTGTATGCCTGTCTGCACTGTGCCGATTCTAAGTGTCTGAGCATGCCCAGTAAGCAGCTGTGTAGATGGACACACAGTACAGTGCACACCGCGCCCGTCTGCATTGATACCCCGGGTGCATGCCTGTTTCCCCTCCGCAACTGCCACATCTGTGGCATGGCCGGGTTGCTGTTGTGTGGCTGGACACACACGCTGGTCCACATTCTGCCTCCCATGCCGTTGCCCCATGTGTATGCCTGTCTGCACTGTGCCGACTCTAAGTGTCTGAGCATGCCCAGTAAGCAGCTGTGTAGATGGACACACAGTACAGTGCACACCGCGCCCGTCTGCATTGATACCCCGGATGCATGCCTGTTTCCTCCGCAACTGCCACGCCTGTGGCATGGCCGGTTGCTGTTGTGTGGCTGGACACACGCCGTCCACATTCTGCCTCCCATGCCGCCGCCCCATGTGTATGCCTGTCTGCACTGTGCCGATTCTAAGTGTCTGAGCATGCCCAGTAAGCAGCTGTGTAGATGGACACACAGTACAGTGCACACCGCGCCCGTCTGCAGTGATACCCTGGGTGCATGCCTGTTTCCTCTGCAACTGCCACGTCTGAGGCAAGGCCGGTTGCTGTTGTGTGGCTGGACACACACGGTCCACATTCTGCCTCCCATGCCGTCGCCCCATGTGTATGCCTGTCTGCACTGTGCCGATTCTAAGTGTCTGAGCATGCCCAGTAAGCAGCTGTGTAGATGGACACACAGTACAGTGCACACCGCCCGTCTGCATTGATACCCCGGTGCATGCCTGTTCCCTCCCTCCCCCCGCACTGCACATCTGTGGCATGGCGGGGTTGCTGTTGTGTGGCTGGACACACACGCCAGTCCACATTCTGCCTCCCATCGCCTCGCCCCATGTGTATGCCTGTCTGCACTGTGCCAATTCTAAGTGTCTGAGCATGCCCAGTAAGCAGCTGTGTAGATGGACACACAGTACAGTGCACACCACACCCGTCTGCATTGATACCCCGGTGCATGCCTGTTTCCCTCCGCAACTGCCACGCCTGGTGGCATGGAAGGTTGCTGTTGTGTGGCTGGACACACACGCGGTCCACATTCTGCCTCCCATGCCGCCGCCCCATGTGTATGCCTGTCTGCACTGTGCCGATTCTAAGTGTCTGAGCATGCCCAGTAAGCAGCTGTGTAGATGGACACACAGTACAGTGCACACCGCCCGTCTGCATTGATACCCCGGGTGCATGCCTGTTTCCCCTCCGCAACTGCCACGCCTGTGGCATGGCCGGGTTGCTGTTGTGTGGCTGGACACACGCTCGTCCACATTCTGCCTCCCATGCCGTCGCCCCATGTGTATGCCTGTCTGCACTGTGCTGATTCTAAGTGTCTGAGCATGCCCAGTAAGCAGCTGTGTAGATGGACACACAGTACAGTGCACACCGCGGCCGACTGCGTTGATACCCCGTGAGCATGTCTGTCTCCCCTTCGCAACCGCTAGGTGTGAGAGGCATGGCCAGTACACCAGTCGGGGGTACACACGACGGTCGGCACCGATGTCTGCTACTAGGCGTGTAGCCATGGCCATTGACATCCTGCATAGCCATGGTGACCATCCAGGTGACTCATATGTGGCTGTCATGCCACATTGGCTGCCTACATCCTGCACGCCGGATGCCCTCTCATAGGGTATACTGTAATGTGGTGCATCCCGTATTCATGTCGTGATGTACTGCTCCGTAGTTAGTTGGTATTCCCGACCGCAGCACTACCGTGTTACTGTAAGGCCACCTTGGGATGGTAAAAGGCTGTGTGACTGCGCACTCTGTCTTCATTCCCTATCAGCCGCATTGCCTCTGCAGATGATACCACCCACCTAGGGGTATGCCTCCTGACAGTGCTGTGCTCAGTAATCTCGTTAGCGCATTCTGTAAATGCTTCATGCTGTAGTGAGTTCATGTAGGTAGGCGTAGGTTCGACTCTCGGCCCTTCCCTGTGTGTGTGTGTGTGTGTGTGTGTGTGTGTGTGTTTCCAGCTGCCTCTGCAGATAAACATGCTTTTAGACGCTTCGCAACACATACCTTGGCAATTGCCAGCTATTCCCTTACGGGTGATGTCACCCGCCTAGAAGTATGCCTCTCACAGCGCTGTGTTCAGTAATCTCGGTAGCGCATTCTGTAAATGCTTCATGCTGTAGTGAGTTCATGTAGGTAGGTGTAGATTTGACTCTCGGCCCTTCCCTGTGTGTGTGTGTGTGTGTGTGTGTGTGTGTGTTTCCAGCTGCCTCTGCAGATGAACATGCTTTTAGACGCTTCGCAACACATACCTTGGCTATTGCCAGCTATTCCCTTACGTGAAAGCGCTTACATGTCCATGAAGTAACCTTTGTATACCATTTGTGAACTGTCGTGGACAATGTCTACGTCGACTGTTTCATCTACCTATGTGTGTTTTGGATTGTGTGCCATAAGGTGCCAGCGGTTCTTTGATGTTGATTAGGTGTATTCCATGGTCAATTGACATTAATCCTATTAATTCACTGAAGGATGTTCTCCATAAGTGTGAACACCATAGTTTGACCATCCTATGACCTTCCTAGCTGACGTTGTTTTTGTGCCATTGGTATGTGTTCCACAGGTCGCCCATTTCTTCCATGGTATGGAAGCGAGTGATCCCCATTATGGTGCTGGCAGATTGAGTGCTGTGTACGCCGGTATACGCACGGCGGTCTGACTTTGTATGGGGAGTGTGTACTGTAGTCCCTATCTGCATTTCCTGTGTTATGCCTTACTGCAGCTGTGTAATTCCACCAGGTTTGCAGTTATGGGTGCCATCTTGGTCGACGCTTATCCATCCATGGAATTGCCTACTGGACACTGGTACATGGCTGTACCCATTTCACAGCTGCATTTATCATTCTCCGGTGGATGATTTGCATTATTGGTGGGGGGTAAGGCATATGCTATACCCACATCCCTCCCACGGGGCGGGACAATGGATTATCTGCCAAACAACACCGAGCCCCATTTCTGCATAGCCACGATCCCATGGCTGCAGCCCTCGACGGTACCCATTACACACTATTCATGTGTGCGGGACTGGGATGTGGACGTACTTCTATGGACTCGGCCATATGGGTATTTCTGCTCATATGTCCTGCATTTCATGGACACCTGTCATCAACCTTAAACACGCTGGTGGTGCATATGTCTAACTGTGCCGTAGTCATGGCTGTTACGCCTTCAGCGTCACTCCCTCCATCACGTTTCTATTGCATAGGGTTAAATTTTTGGGTCCTACAATGGACACCGATGTGCATATGTAAAGTGTAGAACCTGTTGGACTGTGTCCATCTGGCCAGTGGGTTTGACTGCTGCTGTATGTTCCCCGATCGCGGATGTCTGTTTGACTACACATATTATGTAGTGCTACGACATCCAGGTTTTTCTAACCTGAAACCAAATGGTGTACATCCAAGGATGCAGATTAGCAACTGCTTTACATAATCCTCAGAAGTCACAGTAGGAAATATCCGCCACTGTATTGTCAGAATAACACCACCATAACATATAGATCCTATTAATTCATTGAAGGATGTTCTTTATATGTGGGTACGCCATAGCTTAACCATCCTATAACCTTCCTAGTTGACATTGTTGGTGTGCCATTAGTATGTGTTCCGCAGGTCGCCCATTTGTTCCGCAGTATGGAAGCGAGTGATCCCCATTTTCTTGCTGGCAGATTGAGTGCTGTGTACCGGTATTCGCACCGGTCTGACTTTGTATGGGGGGTGTGTACTGTGGTCCCTATCTGTATTTCCTGTGTTATGCCTTACTGTAGCTGTGCTATTACACCGGGTTTGCAGTTATGGGTGCCATCTTGGTCGTACGTTTGTCCGTCCATGGGAATTGCCTACTGGACACTGGTATAGGGCTGTACACATTTCACAGCTGCATTTAGATTCTCCGGTGGATGATTTGCATTATTAGTGGGGAGTAACGCATGTGCTATACCCACATCCCTTCCACGGGGCGGGACAATGGATTATCTGCCAATCAACACCGAGCCCCATTTCTGCATACCCACCATCCCATGGCTGCAACCCTCGACGGTACCCATTGCACATCCTTCATGTGTGCGGGAATGGGATGTGGACGCACGTCTATGGACTCGGCAATCTGGGGATTTCTATTCATATG
Source organism: Protopterus annectens (assembly GCF_019279795.1). Classification (NCBI taxonomy): domain Eukaryota; kingdom Metazoa; phylum Chordata; order Ceratodontiformes; family Protopteridae; genus Protopterus; species Protopterus annectens. The sequence continues at coordinate 1,998,826,838 of NC_056725.1, read as the reverse complement.
TCCTGCATTTCATGGACACTTGTCATCAACCTTGAACATGCTGGTGGTGCATATATCTAGCTGTGCCATAGTCACGGCTGTCAGTTCTTCTGGGTCTTTCGATCACAGCCGGTTGACATTGCGTATGGATAATTTTTGGGGTCCTACAATGGACACCAATGTGCATATGTAAAGTGTAGAGCTTGTTGGACTGTGTCCATCTGGCCAGTGGGTTTGACTGCTGCTGTATGTTCCCCAATCACGGATGTCTGTTTGACTACCCATATTATGTAGTGCTACGTAAACCGGGGATTTTCTACACTGAACCCAACTGGTGTGAATCCAATGATGCAGGCTAACAATTGCTTTAACTAATCCGCAGATGTCCCATTAGGACATTCCCACCTCTGTATTGTCAAAATAACACAACCAAAACATGTAGATCCTATTAATTCATTGAAGGTTGTTCTTCATAAGTGGGAACGCCATAGTTTAAACATCCTATGACCTTCCTAGTGGACGTTGTTGGTGTGCCATTAGTATGTGTTCCGCAGGTCGGCCATTTGTTCCGCGGTATGGAAGCGAGTGATCCCCATTTTCCTGCTGGCAGATTGAGTGCTGTGTACGCCGGTATTCGCACGGTGCTCTGACCTTGTATGTGGAGTCTCTACCGTAGTCCCTATCTGTATTCCCTGTGTTATGCCTTACTGCAGCTGTGTAATTCCACTGGGTTTGCAGTTCTGGGTGCCATCTTGGTCGTACGTTTGTCCATCCATGGGAATTGTCTACTGGACACTGGTGTAGGGCTGTACACATTTCACAGCTGCATTTAGCATTCTCCGGTGGATGATTTGCATTATTAGTGCAGAGTAACGCATGTGCTATACCCACATCCCTCCCACGGGGCGGGACAACGGATCATCTGCTAATCAACACCGAGCCCCATTTATGCATACCCATGATCCCATGGCTGCAACCCTCGACGGTACCCATTGCACATCCTTCATGTGTGCGGGAATGGGATGTGGACGCACTTCTATGGACTCGACAATCTGGGGATTTCTGTTCATATGGCCTGCATTTCATGGACACTTGTCATCAACCTTGAACACGCTGGTGGTGCATATATCTAGCTGTGCCGTAGTCATGGCTGTCATCTCTTCTGGGTCTCTCGATCGCAGCCGGTTGACATTGCGTAGGGATAAATTTTTGGGGTCCTACAATGAACAACAATGTGCATATGTAAAGTGTAGAACATGTTGGACTGTGTCCATCTGGCCAGTGGTTTTGACTGCTGCTGTATGTTCCCCAATCGCGGATGTCTGTTTGACTACCCATATTATGTAGTGCTACGAAACCCATGTCTTTCTACAATTAACCACAATGGTGTTAATCTAATGCTGCAGGTTAGCAACTGCTTTAACTAATCCTCAGAAGTCCCATTATGAAATATCCGCCACTGTATTGTCAATATAACACAGCCGGAACATGTAGAACCTATTAATTCATTGAAGGATGTTCTTTATGAGTGGGAACGCCATAGTTTAAACATCCTATGATCTTCCTAGTTGACGCTGTTGGTGTGCCATTAGTATGTGTTCCACAGGTCTCCCATTTGTTCCGCAGTATGGCAGCGAGTAATCCCCATGTTGTTGCTGGCAGATTGAGTGCTGCATACGCCGGTATTCGCACCGCAGTCCGACTTTGTATGGGGAGTGTCTACTGTCATTCCCATCTGTATTTCCTGTGTTATGCCTTACTGCAGCTGTGTAATTCCACCGGGTTTGCAGTTATGGGTGCCATCTTGGTTGTACGTTTGTCCGTCCATGGGAATTGCCTACTGGACACCGGTGTAGGGCTGTACACATTTCACAGCTGCATTTAGCATTCTCCAGTGGATGATTTGCATTAGTGATGGGTGGTAAGGCATGTGCTATACCCACATCCCTCCCACGGGGCGGGACAACGGCTTATCTGCCAAACAACACCGAGCCCCATTTCTGCATACCCAGGATCCCATGGCTGCAACCCTCGACGGTACCCATTACACATCCTTCATGTGTGCGGGACTGGGATGTGGACGCATATGGTCTCAACAATCTGGGAATGTCTGTTCATATGTCCTGCATTTCATGGACACTTGTCATCAACCTTAAACACGCTGGTGGTGCATATGTCTAGCTGTGCCGTAGTCACGGCTATTCACTCCTTTCAGGTCTCTCGATCGCAGCTGGTAGATGTGGCATACGGATCAATTTTTGGGGTCCTACAATGGACACCGATGTGCATATGTAAAGTGTAGAACTTGTTGGACTGTGTCCATCTGGCCAGTGGGTTTAACTGCTGCTGTATGTTACCCAATCGCGGATGACTGTTTGACTACACATATTATGTAGTGCTACGACAACCAGTTTATTCTGAACTGAACCCAAATGGTGTAAATCCGATGATGCAGGTTAGCAACTGGTTTAAATGAACCTCGGAAGTCCCAATGTGAGATATCCGCCACTGTATTGTCAAAACTAACACCACCATAACATGTAGACCCTACTAATTCATTGAAGGATGTTCTTTATAAGTGGGAACGCCATAGTTTAACCATCCTATGACCTTCCTAGTTGACGTTGTTGGTGTGCCATTAATATGTGTTCCACAGGTCGCCCATATGTTCCATGGTATGGCGACTGATCCCCATATTCTTGCTAGCAGATTGCTTGCTGTGTACGGCGGGATTCGCACGGCGGTCTTGATTTCTATGGGGAGTGTCTACTGTAGTTCCCATCTGTATTTCCTGTGTTATGCTTTACTGCAGCTGTGTAATTCCACCGGGCTTGCAGGTATGGGTGCCATCTTGGTCGTAGGCTTGTCCATCCATGGGAATTGCCTACTGGACACTGGTATGGGCTGTACACATTTCACACCTGCATTTAGCATTATCTGGTGGATGCTTTGCATTATTAGTGGGAAGTAGGTCATGTGCTACACCCACATCCCTCCCACGGGGCGGGACAACGGATTATCTGCCAAACAACACCGAGACCCATTTCTGCATACCCAGGTTCCTATGGCTGCAACCCTCGACAGTACCCATTACATATCCTTCATGTGTGCGGGACTGGGATGTGGACGCACATCTATGGACACATCGATCTGGGGATTTCTGTTCATATGTCCTGCATTTCATGGACACTTGTCATCAACCTTAAACATGCTGGTGGTGCATATGTCTCGCTGTGCCGTACTCACGGCTATCGCATCATCTGGTGGACGGTAACGGCTGGATGGAATTCTGTTAAGATAAATTTTTGGGTCCTACAATGGACACCAATGTGCATATGTAAAGTTAGATGTTGCTGGACTGTGTCCAACTGGCCAGTGGTTTTGACTGCTGCTGTATGTTCCCCAATCGCGGATGTCTGTTTGACTACCCATATTACGTGGTGCTACGTAAACCAGGTGTTTTAGAACTGAGAACAAATGGTGTACATCCAAAGATGCAGGTTAGCAACTGCTTTAAATAAACCTCAGACGTCCCAGTAGGAAATATCCGTCACTGTATTGTCAACATAACACCACCAGAACATGTAGATCCCCTATGTATTCATTGAAACATGTTTTCTTTATAAGTGGGAAGTTGGGAACGCCATAGTTTACATATCCTAGTTGACGTTGTTGGTGTGCCATTAGTATGGGTTCCACAGGTTGCCCATTTCTTCCGCGGTATGGCAGCGAGTGATCCCCATTTTGTTGCTGGCAGATTGAGTGCTGCGCCCGGTATTTCCACGGGCGGTCTGACTTTGTATGGGGAGTGTCCACTGTAGTTCCCAACTGTATTTCCTGTGTTATGCCTTACTGCAGCTGTGTAATTCCACCGGGTTTGCAGTTATGGGTGCCATCTTGGTCGTACGCTTGTCCATCCATTGAGAATTGCATACTGGACACTGGCATAGGGCTGTACACATTTCACACCTGCATTTAGCATTATCCGGTGGATGCTTTGCATTATTAGTGGGGAGTAAGGCAGGTGCTACACCCACATCCCTCCCACGGGGCGGGACAACGGATCATCTGCCAAACAACACCGAGCCCTGTTTCTGCATACCCAGGATCCCATGGCTGCAACACTCGACGGTACCCATTCCACATCCTTCATGTGTGCGGGACTGAGATGTGGACGCACTTCTATGGACTCAGAACTCTGGGGATTTCTGTCCATATGTCCTGCATTTCATGGACAATTGTCATCAACCGTAATAACGCTGGTGGTGCATGTGTCTAGCTGTGCCGTAGTCACGGCTGTCGCTTCTTCTGGTTGAACGATAACAGCTGTATGATGTTCCATAGGTATCAATTTTTGGGTCCTACAATGGACACCAATGTGCATATGTAAAGTGTAGAACTTGTTGGACTGTGTCCATCTGGCGGGTGGTTTTGACTGAACTTCCTAGTTGACGTTGTTGGTGTGCCATTAGTATGTGTTCCACAGGTCGCCCATTTGTTCTGCAGCATGGCAGTGAGTAATCCCCATTTTGGTGCTGGCAGATTGAGTGCTGCGTACGCCGGTATTCGCACGGAGGTCTGACTTTGTATGGGGAGTGTCCACTGTAGTTCCCAACTGTATTTCCTGTGTTATGCCTTACTGCAGCTGTGTAATTCCACCGGGTTTGCAGTTATGGGTGCCATCTTGGTCGTACGCTTGTCCATCCATGAGAATTGCATACTGGACACTGGTATAGGGCTGTACACATTTCACACCTGCAGTTAGCATTATCCGGTGGATGCTTTGCATTATTAGTGGGGAGTAAGGCAGGTGCTACACCCACATCCCTCCCACGGGGCGGGACAACAGATTATCTGCCAAACAACAACGAGCCCTGTTTCTGCATACCCAGGATCCCATGGCTGCAACACTCGATGGTACCCATTCCACATCCTTCATGTGTGCGGGACTGAGATGTGGACGCACTGCTATGGACTTGGAACTCTGGGGATTTCTGTCCATATGTCCTGCATTTCATCGACACTTGTCATCAACCTTAATAACGCTGGTGGTGCATGTGTCTAGCTGTGCCGTAGTCACGGCTGTCGCTTCTTCTGGTTGAACGATAACAGCTGTATGATGTTCCATAGGTATCAATTTTTGGGTCCTACAATGGACACCAATGTGCATATGTAAAGTGTAGAACTTGTTGGACTGTGTCCATCTGGCGGGTGGTTTTGACTGAACTTCCTAGTTGACGTTGTTGGTGTGCCATTAGTATGTGTTCCACAGGTCGCCCATTTGTTCCGCAGCATGGCAGCGAGTAATCCCCATTTTGGTGCTCGAGCTAAAGACTCAAAAGACAATCATAAGACCTTCTTTAGCTATGTTAGAAACCTGGGAGGAAACTCCCAGATATGCTCAGAACTAGTTCAAAATGATGTGAAGATTACTGATCCTACAGACATTGCCAACATACTGGCTGACAGGTTCAGTGCAAACTTCTCCCTCCCCAAAGGAGAGATATCTATACCAAGTGATTGCAGCCCCCAAACATCTCCAACGCCCAAGTGAGAACTGCTCTCCAAAGCAAAAACACAGCATCCATGGGACCTGATGGTGTCCCCGGCTGTGTGCTCCACGAACTCAATGAGGAATTAAACCCACAGCTAGGACAGCTGTTTAATCATAGTCTTACCTCTGGATACGCACCCAGGGTGGCGCACTGCAACTGTGGTCCCACTTCACAAAGGCGGTGCCTCCACCGACCCTGGAAATTACCGCCCATTAGCTTGACAAGCCTTATCTGCAAAGCCATGGAGAGGATCATAATGGACCTCATAAATAAAGACATAGGGAATTTGCAGACTTTGGATCCATCCCAGTTTGGCTTTGTCAAAGGCAGATCATGCCTTCTAAACTTGGTTGACTTTTCGAAACAGTCACCAAAGCCATTGATGAGGGAAAGGCAGTCCATACAGCCTACCTCGATCTGGCGAAGGCCTTTGATACAATACCCCACTTGGGTATCATTGAAAAACTCATCAGCTTAAATGTTAACCCATACATCACAAGATGGGTTGCAAACTGGCTGAGTGACAGAACCCACAGGGTCAGAGTTGCTGGCGCCATGTCAGACTTAAAGCCTGTCACAAGTGGTGTACCACAGGGCTCAGTCCTGGGCCCACTCTTGTTTGGCATCTACTTTTCCGAAGTACAAGCAAACACAGGAGGGTTATGGCTGACAAAGTTTGCAGATGACTGCAAACTGGGCGCCATAGTAGAAAACACATCTGACACAGATATCCTTCAGAAGGGTCTCACAGAAACGGATAACTGGTGCCAGAGCCATGGCCTAAAGTTAAATGCCAAAAAATGCATAGTCATACCCTTCGGGAAAAACAAGGTTACCCCTAGCTACCAAATAGGTGGCAATCCACTAAGTACAGAAGAAGTTATCAGGGACCTGGGGACCCAGGTTGATAGTAGTCTGTCATTCGACACCCATGTAGCTAAAGTAGTTAGGAAGACCTTCTACATTGCCCACCTTATCATGAAGGGATTCTCATCTAGATCAAGGGAGGTCATAGTCTCCCTATACTCATCACTCATCAGACCAATGATTGAGTACAATGCCCCATTCGGAATGTATCTGACCCGACACTTGCAGCAGCTGGAGAGGCCACAAAAGTTCCTCACCAAAAGGATAAAGGGTCTCAAACATCTGTCCTATGCTGCCCGATTGAAAGAACTCCAGCTCTATTCAGTCGCCACCGCTTGCTCAGAGGTGACCTTTGCCTGACATACAAGGCCATGTCAAACCCAGATTTGATGAATATGCTTCACCTCAAAAATCTAGATCCGTCAGAGCCACAAAGGGGGGAGAGTTGAACGTCGAGACGGCTATTAATAGGACGTGCTGGAGGGATAGATTCATCACCCAAAGACTCCCTATGCTGTGGAATAAAATCCCGGTATATGTGAGGCAGAGCACCTCGCTGGCCTTGTTCAAGAGAAATCTTGACCAATGGATGGGAGATCGCAGATATACCCCAGGGATTACCTCAGTGTCACTGCTCAACAGAGGCACAGCAAAATAATGGGTATAGTTCCCCATACTAAAGGGGTGGCGTAAGCCACAAAACTATGGGCTAGGCTTGTAAATGCCCTCGGGCAGATAGCCTAGTATGAACCTATGAACCTATGAACCTATGAGTGCTGCGTACGCCGGTATTCGCACGGCGGTCTGACTTTGTATGGGGAGTGTCCACTGTAGTTCCCAACTGTATTTCCTGTGTTATGCCTTACTGCAGCTGTGTAATTCCACCGGGTTTGTAGTTATGGGTGCCATCTTGGTCGTACGCTTGTCCATCCATGAGAATTGCATACTGGACACTGGTATAGGGCTGTACACATTTCACACCTGCATTTAGCATTATCCGGTGGATGCTTTGCATTATTAGTGGGGAGTAAGGCAGGTGCTACACCCACATCCTTCCCACGGGGCGGGACAACGGATTATCTGCCAAACAACACCGAGCCCTGTTTCTGCATACCCAGGATCCCATGGCTGCAACACTCGACGGTACCCATTCCACATCCTTCATGTGCGGGACTGAGATGTGGACGCACTTCTATGGACTCGGAACTCTGGGGATTTCTGTCCATATGTCCTGCATTTCATGGACACTTGTCATCAACCTTAATAACGCTGGTGGTGCATGTGTCTAGCTGTGCCGTAGTCACGGCTGTCGCTTCTTCTGGTTGAACGATAACAGCTGTATGATGTTCCATAGGTATCAATTTTTGGGTCCTACAATGGACACCAATGTGCATATGTAAAGTGTAGAACTTGTTGGACTGTGTCCATCTGGCGGGTGGTTTTGACTGAACTTCCTAGTTGACGTTGTTGGTGTGCCATTAGTATGTGTTCTACAGGTCGCCCATTTGTTCCACAGCATGGCAGCGAGTAATCCCCATTTTGGTGCTGGCAGATTGAGTGCTGCGTACGCCGGTATTCGCACGGCAGTCTGACTTTGTATGGGGGAGTGTCCACTGTAGTTCCCAACTGTATTTCCTGTGTTATGCTTTACTGCAGCTGTGTAATTCCACCGGGTTTGCAGTTATGGGTGCCATCTTGGCCGTACGTTTGTCCGTCCATGGGAATTGCCTACTGGACACTGGTATAGGGCTGTACACATTTCACAGCCGCATTTAGCATTCTCCGGTGGATGTTTTGCATTATTAGTGGGGGGTAAGGCATGTGCTATACCCACATCCCTCCCACGCGGTGGGACAATGGCTTATCTGCCAAACAACACCGAGCCCCATTTCTGCATACCCAGGATCCCATGGCTGCAACACTCGACAGTACCCATTACACATCCTTCATGTGTGCGGGACTGGGATGTGGACGCACGTGTATGGACTCGACAATCTGTGAATTTCTGTTCATATGTCCTGCATTTCATGGACACTTGTCATCAACCTTAAACACGCTGGTGATGCATATGTCTAGTTGTGCCGCAGTCACGGCTGTCGCTTCTTCTCGGTGGAATGGCAGCAGCTGGATGATATAGCATACGGAACAATATTTGGGGTCCTACAATGGACACCAATGTGCATATGTAAAGTGTAGAACTTGTTGTGCTGTGTCCATCTGGACAGTGGTTTTGACTGCAGTTGTATGTTCCCCAATCAGGGTTGTCTGTTTGACTACCCATATTATGTGGTGCTACGAAAACCAGGTGTTTCATAACTGAATACAAATGGTGTCCATCCATGGATGCAGGTTAGCGACTGCTTTCAATAAACCTCAGATGGCTCAATAGGAAATATCCGCCACTATATTGTCATAATAACACCAGCAAAACATGTACATCCTGTTTATTCATTGACAGATGTTCTTTATCAGTGTGAACGCCATTGTTTAACCATCCTATGACCTTCCTAGTTGACGTTGTTGGTGTGCCATTAATATGTGTTCCACAGGTCGCCCATTTGTTCCGCAATATGGAAGCGAGTGATCCCCATTCTCCTGCTGGCAGATTGAGTGCTGTGTACGACGGTAGTTGAACGGCGGTCTGGATTTCTATGGAGTGTGTCTACTGTAGTCCCTATCTGTATTTCCTGTGTTATGCCTTACTGCAGCTGTGTAATTCCACCAGGTTTGCAGTTATGGGTGCCATCTTGCTCGTACACTTGTCCATCCATGGGAATTGCCTACTGGACACTGGTATAGGGCTGTACACATTTCACAGCTGCATTTAGCAATATCCGGTGGATGCTTTGCATTATTAGTGGGGAGTGAGGCATGTGCTACACCCACATCCCTCCCACGGGGCGGGACAACGGACTATCTGCCAAACAACACCGAGCCCCATTTCTGCATACCCACGATCCCATGGCTGAAACCCTCGACAGTACCCATTACACATCCTTCATGTGTGCGGGACTGGGATGTGGACGAACTTCTATGGACTCGACAGTCTGGGGTTTTCTGTTCATATGTCCTGCATTTCATGGACACTTGTCATCAACACTAAACCCACTGGTGGTGCATATGTCTAGCTGTGCCATGGTCATGACTGTCGCTTCTCCTGGTTGAACGATGAAGGCTGGATGGTATTCCGTACGGGACAATTTTTGGGTCCTACAATGGACACCAATGTGCATATGTAAAGTGTAGAACTTGTCGGACTGTGTCCATGTGGCCAGTGGTTTTGACTGCTGCTGTATGTTCCCCATTCGCGGATGTCTGCTTGACTACCCATAGTGTGTAGTGCTACGTAAACCAGGTTTTTCAAAACCAAGACCAAATGGTGTACATCCAATGATGCAGGTTAACAACTGCTTTAAATAATCCCCAGAGGTCCCTGTAGGGAAGTATCGCCACTTTCTTGTCAGAATGTCATCACCATAACAGGTGGATCACGAGCACTTTGGCCCGGTCTTACCGGGCATTTGCAAATGTAATTAGCAGAAACATATCATTAAATGAATAATAATACATATTTTAATAATAAAGTTAATCTTATGTTATTTGGACAATAGCTTCTGCTATTGACATACGATGCTGTGGGTGGTGCCGGTTACCATACACATGGCTTTCTCACAGGCCGAATTCACAATTCTAAACACTACTGTGGTCTCCTTTAAGGACCCTTAGCCAGTGGTCAACATTACTCAAGCCACTGCATCACTTACATATGCCTTCTACCGGCACCTACAGGACTGCATGGATCAGGCATTTCCTTACCCAACTGTGATTCTTTGTACCAATGCCAAGCATCCAGTGTGGTGTACCCCAGCCATACCCAAGCTGTACAACGAGAGGAGGTGGCTACTACAAGACAGAGCAGACTCCTTGTGGGGCATGACACCCTTGCTCATTATATGTGAAGAGCTACAAGCTCTCATGACATAATCCGGGGCAGGTTCCACAGATATATGTCCAAGGACTCGACAGACAATCATACAGCCTTCATTAGCTATGCTGGACACCTGGGAGGTAACTCCCAGCTATGCTCTGACTGGGTTCACAATGATGTGAAGTGTACTGAACGTACACACATTGCCAACATACTGGCTGACAGGTTCGGTGAAGACGACTCCACCCCCTCCCCCCCACATGGAGAGATGTCTGTACCAGCGGATTGTGGCCCCCGAATGTTCTGTACCGCACAGGTGGGACATGCTCTCTCCAAGGTAGTGAACACAGCATCCATGGGACCAGCTGGTGTCCCGACTGTGTACTCCGCGATCTCATTGAGGAATTAGACCCACAGTTAGGACAGCTGTTTGATCTTAGCCTCACCTCGGGTAACGTACCCAAGTTGTGGCGCACGGCGACTGTAGTCCCACTTCGCAGGGGCAGTGCCTCCACTGACCCTGGTTATTACCGTCTCATTAGCATGAGATGCCTTACCTGGAAAGACATGGGGAAGGATCATACTGCAGCCCATAGATGACAACATAGGGGACCTGCATACTTTGCATCCAACCCAGTTTGGCTTGGTCAGGGGCAGATAATGCATTTAAAACCTGGTTGACGTTTTAGGGACAGTCACCGAGGCCATTGATGAGGGTCATGCAGTCCATACAGCCTACCTCGACCTGGCAAGGGCCTTCAACACAATACCCCCCTCAGGTATCATTGATAAACTCATCGGCTTGGATGTGAACACGTACATCGCAGGATGGGTTGCAAACTGGCTAGGTGACACAACCCACGCGGTCATAGTTGCTGGCAGCATGTCAGACTTACTGCCTGTCACAGGCGGTGTCCCACGGGGCTCTGCCCTGGGTCCACTCTTTTTCTACATCTACATTTCCAAAGTACAAGCACACACACGGGGGTTAGGGCTGACATTGTTTGTAGATGACTGCGAACCGGGTGCCATAGTGGGACGGACATCTGACACAGATATCCTTCAAAGGGGCCTCACAGATATGGATATCTGCTGTCAGGGACATGGCCTACAGCTAAATGCCGGGTTATGCATAGTCATACCCATCGGGAAGAACAAGGTCACCCCTGTCCGCCATATGGGTGGCAGTCCACTGATCATGGGGGGAATTACCAGGGATCTGGGGACCCAGGTTGTCAGTCACCATTCGTTCGACACACACGTTGCTATGGTGGTTCGGTAGAACTTCTACATTGCCCACCTGATTGTGCAGGGATTCACATCTAGATCAGGGTGGGTCATCGTCTCCTTGTACTCATTACTCATTAGACCTATGACTGAGTACATTGCCCAGTTCGGAAGGTATCTGACCCGACACCTACAGCAGCTGGGAAGGCCCCATAGGTTCATCGTCAGACAGATGCAGGGTGTCAGGGATTTGTGTTATGCTGCCCCACTGTAAGGACTCCTGCTCCATTCAGTCACATACCACTTGTTCAGTGGTGACCTGTGCCTGACATACGAGGCCATGTCGACCCATATTTGATGACTATGCTTCACCTACTGGATCTACATCCCTCAGAACCACAAGGGCAGGTGACGTGAACCTTGACACGGTCATTAATAGAATGTGTTGGAGTGACACATACATCACCCAGACACTCACTATGCTGTGGAACAACATCACAGTACATGTGAGGCAGAGAACCTTGCTAGCCTTGTTCGAGGGGATCTTGTCCATTGGATGGGGGATTGCAGATATACCCCAGGGATTACATCATTGTCACTGCTTGACAGAGGTACAGCAATATAATAGGCATTTTATCTCCAGACTGGAGGGTTGGCAAAGGTAACATAACTGTGGCCTAGGGTTATGGCTGCCCTTGGGTAGATAGCCTACTCTGTACCTATGGACCTATGAACCTATGTTCATAGTTTGTCCCATTCACACTTGTCTATCCCCTATCCTCATTCTTATGTGTATATTTCTGTGGCACGTGATTGAACTATGTATTACCTGCAGGTATGCTGTCTACAGTACACATACGTCACAGCTGATTACAGTGTATCTGTGTACCTACTTCTGTGATACTGAGGACTACCACACATCCTTCACAGCATTACATGCATATGTCCATTCTATTATTCTTTGGCCTGAGGGGGGTGTTAAGGCAACGGTTCCACGTGTCCCTGTTTGTGCACGCGTCATGGTGGTCTTTGACCAGCCTCCGTTGCTGTCGTGGGATGGATGGTAGTGTTGGTGTGTGTTTGGCATGTGTTTTCACTGCTGGTACATCTGTGGGAGGTGGGGTTGGCACATGTTCCTCTTTGCAGGGGGCCCCATCTTGGACATTTGTGCCATGCATCTACACTTGGCACATGCCATATGTCCTGTGCTATTCCCACAGTCGTGTATGCCTTCCTGCATTACTACTGCATGTTACTGGCTGTTTGTATCTGGTACGCATGGCTATTATGTTGGATAGCTTGGCCTATTCCCATGCTATGACATACCCATCCATCCAGGCATATACATGTTATTCCATCCTTTGCATTGGCTGTGGGTGTTTGGCCGTCCGGCAACGCTACTCTCAACGTGTGATGTCCCACCTTCCCCTTCTATGCCTGTGGCACCCTGTTGGGGCGTCCTGCTTGGTGGGCAGATGTTCCGCCATATGTGTTGTGTTTGACATGTCTGCATAGCTAATCATCGGTACGGTGGCTGAACATACCGCCTTGTCCAGATGTGTACAGTTATGGGCACTGTGGCGTGTGCACGCCTATGGGGTTTCGACAGGTCCATACCACATGCGGGATGTACACATTCTGCCGACACATTCACATGCAGCCATTTGGATATCTGTACCTGAGGTGGGATGTTAACATGTGGGGTACATATTTGCCCGCGTGGCACTGCCTAGGACAATACTTCTTACTACATTTCAGGTATGCCCATTGTGTGTAGGTGTGTAGCTGCGCAACGCTGCTAGCTGGGTTGGGTGCACGGTCGTACATGGGTGCGGGTTTCATGCTATGACGGGGCTGTTGTGTATTACATTTGCATGCATGAGTTCCGCTTCTGGATATTACGCTTAGGCATACGCCGTCCTATGTGTATGCGACGAACACGTTGCTGGGTGTAGTACATGTTGCTATGCACATGTTTGCCTGTGTTTAGGGTATCTTGTTTCCTTCTTGTTGTTATATCGACACGGCTACCCGGCTGTGTACTCTCACTACTGCTGGTGACCATGCCCATGTCGCTACTTCTATGTCGGTGCGGCGCGCTGACATGCTGCGGTACACCTTCACTGGGTATGCCCACTGACAGTGCATTGCGGGACGGACACGGTATTACGCGTATCCTTTGTTCCTTGGACGGGTACACTTAGGACTTTGTGGGTTAATGTTTGGTTCTCCGTTTTGTGTGAACGGGTACTATGTTGCATAGTCTGCGTACGTTTCATTATCCACGGGCCCTGGCTGGTGCGGTTACTATTACTGGCGGACTGTGGAAGTCAGCACTTTAGGTTGCTCATCGCCTGCCGGCTTGGCTACGCCTCCGGACGCATCCTACTTGGGCTCGCTCACGTGCCCTCCGCACGTGTCTGTGGTTGCGGCGCGCACTCATTACTATGCATATGGCGCTGCTACGCCGACTATTCACTGCACCACTGGCGCAAGCCTTACACCGGCCTTGCGCCGAGCTTCATGAATCCCGGGGAGTGTGTCTTTTCTCCCCCACTTCTAACCTTATTTTTGACAATACATCATGGGGGTAGCCTCTCTCGATCAACATTCCCACCAAGTTAGACACTTCAGTCTCATATTGGTTGTCATCACTAATAAGTCTTGACAACCTTACCATTTTATGATATATACTGGGCTTTAAAGTGCCATTTTCCTCGTCCTTGTATAATAATATATCAAGAAAATCACATCTTTCTTCATGAATCCTGTGTGTACATTTTAAAAAAGATGTTGTTGTACCCAAGTAATTAATAAAATCAAGAATCTCTTCCACTGTCCCCCTCCATAAAATCAACATATCATCCAAGTAACACAGATATAATATAACTTTCTGCATGTACTCGGAAGTGAACACCCACTGTGTCTCCCAATCTACTAGCACTAGATTGGCATACGTGGGTGCACATCTGGCGCCCATGGCTACGCCAGTGACCTGCTTAAAGTGTTCCCCTTCAAACATGATAAAATTGTTTGATAATACCATTTTGGTTATATCAACAATTAAACTACGTTTAAGAGTGTGAAACTCACTGTAGTTGTTAAACATATCAAGTCCCAAATCATGGGATATGATGGAAAATAAATTTATCACATCACTAGTAACCATTAAATAATCACCCCCTAAGGGAATGTCCCTGATCACATCAAGTCAGTGCCAGGAATCCATCAAAACATGCGGCAGTTTTTTTAGAATGTTTTTACAGTGAAAATCCACAAATGATGCCATTGCTTCTGTCTTTGAGCCTTTAGCCGAAACTATCATATAAGTAGGAGTACTTGACAAGAATTAATACGACTATCTTTTTGTGGGTTCACCAGTCATCCCCTCCATTTTTGGAATTCCTAAAATCCACAACAATGTCAATAATCCACCCTTTCATCTGATAGTTTCGCTAAGGGCTAAGGTCCAACTCTAAACCGGTTACAAGTGGCATTCCCCAGGGCTCAGTCCTAGTACCCCTCCTGTTTGGCATATACTTCTCAGAGTTACAGGCAAGCACAGGAGCACTGTGGCTGACCAAGTTTGCAGACGACTGCAAACTATGGGCTTTAATTGACTCTCCTGGCTGACACAGACATCCTCCAAAAGGGTCTCACTGAGACGGATACCTGGTGTCAAAATCATGGCCTCAAGCTAAATGCCAAAAAGTGCATAGTCATTCCCCTTTGGAAAAAACAAAGTACCCACAAACTACAACATAGGTGGTAGTCCCCTAAATACGGAAGACTTAATAAGGGATCTGTGGACCCAAGTAGATAGTAATCTCTCCTTTGATAATCACATTGCCAAAGTGGTTAGAAAATCCTTCTATGTGGCCCACCTAATCATAAAAGGGTTTGCATCCAGATCAAAAGAGGTCATTGTGCCCCTCTACTCATCACTCATCAGACCCATCATAGAATACAATGCCCGATTTGGGATGTACTTTACAAGACACCTGCAACAGCTGGAAAGACCACAGAAGTACCTCACCAAGAGGATCACTGGCCTCAAACAGATGCCCTATGCAGCTCGACTGAAGAAACTCCAGCTGTACTCGGTTGCATACCGCCTACTCAGAGGTGATCTCTGCCTGAGATACAAGGCCATATCCAACCCAGAACTGATGGGCATGCTCCACCTAAAGAAAACCATATCCCCTCAAGCCACATGCTCTAGGGATCTAAACCTCACCACAACAATAAATAGGACATGCTGGAGGGATAGATTCCTGTCCCAGAGACTTCCCATGCTTTAGAACAAGATTCCAATCTACATTAGGCAGAGCTCCTTGCTAACACTCTTCAAGAGAAACCTTGACGAGTGGATGGGAAGCAGAAGGTTTACCCCGGGGATCACTTCAGTGTCTCTGCTGGACAGAGACACAGGGAACTAATCTAAGGGGACGGCGAAAGCCAACACATTCTGGCTAGGCTTATAAATGCCTTTGGGGAGATAGCCTAGTACCTACCTGTGAACCTATTTCATATAAAACAGACTTGCTGATTATAAACTACATAGTCTTTACTCAAGTTACTTCAGTGGAACTGTATACATTATGTTTAAGAAACGTGTGTTTGCATTTACTGTATGCTGAGCAGCTGTCCTGATTCCATGCTGTCTGGTGCCAACTTCTAATGATGTAATTATAGGAACAAACAGGTTATAGCGGGTGACATGATGTTTTGGTAATCTGCAGCAGAGTCTAACACATAAAGTGACATAGAATACAGCACAATCAATCAGTCAGTCACTCCATTAGTCAATTATGCAATAAAAAAATTAAGTGGAATGAAAACTGTCTGTGCATCTGTAAAAATGATGCAAAAATAAGGGCTAGCTTATATGCATTCCAGTAGTACTATAGGGAAAAAAAACAATCAGGTTAATAAAGGAAATGAATCTAAAACCAATTAAAATCTGTTTAATGGAGTGTTTTAAAGAGCAATGCCAACAACCTTGCAGCTCTACGATGTTCACCAAGAATGTTCAGTGAAAAAAACATGCCTTCTAGTAGGTGTAAATGCCTCTCCTGTCCAATCAGGATTATGGGAACTAGTACAAGAACAATGACAGAGACCACTTCCTGTGTCTTTACAAACAAGAAGAAGTAATCTAGCATACACTGGAAAAGGCATATGGCAAAGGAGCAGTTTTTTTTAACAGCAAATGATAAGCACCAGAAAGTCAAGTGTTTACAATTCCTTTGGCAAAGTAAACCAGTTACCTGGAATGTTGAAAATATGGTTCTGCTTTGTTCCTTCATTTAGAGCTTCCTTAGCCAACACTTTGAGATGAAAGTACATACTAGAAAGCTAACCCTGAAATATGTTTTAAACAATGATATCAGTCATATGTTCACTGATGGTGGATGTTTATATAGAAAAGTTCTTATAACCCTCCATTTGCTTCACCTCTTTCTGCCTTTGAAGATACATGTAGTACTGTGGCTAGGATGTGTTACTTTGTTAGCAAATCCTGCAAAACATTATATGATTTATGTTGATATAAATGTTTTAGAAATCCTGAGGAAAAATGACAGTCTCAGATTTATGAAAGCAGGTAGGGTGTGGAGTGGGGGAGTGTGTTTGGACTGTAAACACAGTTACCTGTAAGGAAAGTGATGCATTTTTATAGATTTATTGTATGAGAACTGTGTTTTTCTTGAGCTCTTTGCTTTTAGGAATGGTACAAACTGTAAAGTGGGTATTCTGTTTGGTATACCCAAAAATACCCAAAGACAGTTCTAAACCCTCTTTCTGTCCATTTGGCCACACATTAGAATGCAAAATGATTTATACTGAAAGAAATGCTTGCTGATACTTCTGCTTATAACTTTCAACTGTACAGATTTTCACAGAATGCCCAGATTTTGTCTTATATTTTTGGTCTGTCTCTCATAAAATTGTGGTTTTCCTGGCAAATTGTTGGTAAATCATTGAGGGTTGAAGTCAGACAATGATGGATATTTGAGTTTCAGACTTCATGTCCTTCAGAAAATTAATGGTAATGCAAAATCTGTTATTCAACTGTCTAAGTTTGTAAGAGCAATATTTAAAAAGTGTCTCTATATTTGGGCCCCCCTCCCATTATTTATGGCTTTGTCCAGATTTTTTGTTTTAGGAGGTTGAGAGGTATGCGTTCTGCTGATAGTGACAGACTGTTTGTGCCTTATGTGGATTACTGCCATTCACACTATTAGTGAGTTATTTGCCTGTTAAGTTTGCATTGACTTCACTATCACTACCCCGAAATTGCTAACACCGACGTAAAGTTATGAGATTTATTACCAGCAGTGATGTCACAGTTTCCATAGGCAGTGATGATGCCTGTATCTGGCTGAATTACCAGCTAACGTATTCCTCCCTAACTTTGGTCTTCTTCTGTGGAGCAGTCATGTTTTATGCTTTGTCTCAAGAGAAAAAACAAGACTGGGCATTATTTTCAGAATACTCCCAGCAGAACTTCTCAGGTTTGATTAAACAAACAAAAATCGTTGCTGTTATTTTTTTGGCCAGTTTTATTGATATCTTGTAAAACAAGTGATCGGGGGCTAAAAACATCTGATAGCAAGTCCTCATTATAACGCACACTGCTTAGAGATGCATCATGAAATTTGAGAACACTGCTCCATACCCAAAACAGGGTAGTGATTTGGCAGCTATACACAATTAATTTCCAAGTACATTAAAGTACAATTAAGTTGGTAGTAGGCTGGTAGCGAATAAATAATTTATATTGGCTGCATCATTATACTCTTACCTGCATTTCTAATTTGTATTTAAGACCCTCTTGGTGTTCATTGGTGCTTTTGTTATATTTCAGCTTAAATGCCGCAGGTTATGATTTCCTTATGCTCTGTCAACTCATTTAATATTGAGTTGCTCTTCATCAATTTTTGAACATCGAAAAGCATAATTCAAATAACATTTTAGAGAAATAATGTGTTTTTTTTGGAGGGTAACAAGCCCCTCCTTACTATCCTTATGTGGGAAGCTTGGACCCCCCACACTCCCTTATAATATATCGACTCCCCTGTCCCACTATGGTGGAGAAAAGTAAAAAAAAAACTACAGTGCAGCACTATTCCAGAAATACATGCTCTTTTGATAAACAATGATAAAAAATGCAGTAAAACCGCTCAGTGGAGAATGCCACAATGTTGTGTAAATATGCGTCATTATACATTTTATTTTTTGGATTCAGTTTATGCTGCCTCTCCCCTTTGGTTAGGCCGTGTCTCATTCTTTCCAACCATTCATGTGCATGTGTTAGTCTTGTATCATCACTTTGTTTTTCTTTAAAATGGTAAAATTCATTCTGCATCTTCTATGATGTCAGGTATAAAAACACAGAAGAAAGCTTTCTCTAACACTGAAATCCATTGTTACCCACTGCTGTTGTTACATATATGCAAATATAATGTATTATTACCATAGGCATTTTATTGATTAGCGGATGTTTAACCCACCCTAAAATCTCCACTGTCTTTCTGACTTGCTAACTTTTTGTGTGTTACAAATGTGAAAAGTCCCTTTCTTTGTAATATCCTAGTTACACAGTTTCAGTTCTCAGATCCATCTGTCATGAGACTACATTATGAATAAATGCACCCATTGTCCCATACCCGATGGGCTTTGACAAATTCCAAAACTGTTTCTCTTTGTTGTGATTGTATGATTTTTCCAACGAAGAATGTCATCTTGGCAATTTGACAGATTTCAAGCTCTGTGGTATATGTATAGGCTTATTATATACTATTTCTGTTCAGCTGTGGTACACGTAGAGAAATGTTATACTCCCATAATGCTTTGTAACATATGTATAGAACTGTTATGCTATCATGCTGCATTTTGGGTACATATGCTGAGCTGTTTCATTTCCAATGTGCAAGTATAATACATGGATTGAACTCTTTGTTTGCCATAATTCATAGGTATTTATGCTCAAACCTGTGGTGTTGCTGTAAAGCAGATATATTAAATGAAAGTGATGCTGTTTCCTCATTATGTTTTCTGTACTGCATTTTAATCATACATTTATGTCATGCACAGCTTAATTATCCTCAGGCAGTGCCGTTATCACTTTCAGTATTACGTAATAAAATGCTGTACTTTCATTGTGTAGATCTTGTGGTCTACACCATTGTTGAACTCTTGTCAGGTAGCACTAGTATGTATGATCTGTGAGATATCATACATTTACAGCACTGCAGTATTCCTGTCATGAGCTAATGGCTGTTTATGGAGCTGTGTTTGTGGAGTTGGTATGTGTGCAAAATAGTTTCATTTCCTTAATGAACCTATGGCTGTGCATAATGCTGTATTCACATCATATAACTCTAATGCATTACAGGCAGTGCTTTATTCCCAGCATCCCACTTTAGCAAATGCTTAAGTGCATCACCCATAAGCCTGACTAGCTTGGTCTGCAAAGCTATGGAAAGGATCATCATGGACCTCATAAATAAAGATATTGGGGACCTACAGACACTGGATCCTACCCAGTACGGCTTTGTTAAGGGCAGATCCTGCCTCTTAAACCTGGTTGACTTCTTTGAAACAGTCACCAAGGCCATTGACGAAGGGAAGGTGGTCCACACAGCCTACCTGGACCTCGCAAAAGCCTTCAATACAATACCCCACTCGGGCATTATAGATAAGCTCACCAGCTTAAATATAAACCCCTATGTCACTAGATGGATTGCAAACTGGCTCAAGGACAGAACCCACATGGTTAGAATTTCTGGAGCCATGTCAGACTCCAAACCAGTTACAAGTGGCATCCCACAAGGCTCAGTCCTGGGACCTCTCTTGTTCGGTATATATTTCTCGGAGGTACAGGCCAACACAGAAGGACTGTGGCTGATCAAGTTCGCAGATAATTGCAAACTGGGCACCATAATCGACTCTCCAGCCGACACAAGCATCCTCCAAAAGGGCCTCATAGAAACAGACAACTGGTGCCAGAGCCATGGCCTCAAGCTAAATGCCAAAAAGTGTATAGTCATCCCCTTTGGCAAAAACAAAGTGCCCACAAATTGCCACATAGGTGGTAATCCATTAAGTACAGAAGAAGTAATTAGGGACCTGGGGACCCAAGTTGATAGCAATCTCTCATTTGACAACCATGTGGCCAAAGTGGTTAGAAAAACATTTTATATAGCCCATCTAATCATGAAAGGATTCACATCTAGATTAGGGGAGGTCATCGTGCCTCTTTACTCATCCCTCATCAGGCCCATAATCGAGTACAATGCCCCTTTTGAGATGTACCTTACCAAACACCTGCAGCAACTGGAAAGACCCCAAAAGTACCTCACCAAGAGGATCAAAGGGCTCAAACAGATGCCATATGCTGCCTGGTTAAAGAAACTCCAGCTCTACTCAGTGGCATACCGCTTGCTCAGGGGCGACCTGTGCCTGACGTATAAAGCCATGTCCAACCCGGAATTAATGGACATGCTGCACATCAGAAAATCCAAATCCCATCGAGTTACGTGCTTGAGAGACTTGAACCTCAGCACTGAAATAAATAGGACATGCTGGAGGGACAGATTCATAACCCAGAGGCTCCCTTCACTCTGGAATAAAATCCCAGTCCAGGTTAGGCAGAGTCCCTCATTGACTCTCTTCAAGAGGAATCTTGATGAGTGGATGGGAGTTCGTAGGTTTACCCCGGGTATCACTTCTGTGTCACTGTTAGACAGAGGCACAGTATACTAACCTCGAAAAAGGGCATAGCAAAATTAATTTAAAATGGGTGGCGAAAGCCATACACACTCTGGCTAGGCTTATAAATGCCCTAGGGCAGATAGCCTAGTATGAACATATGAACCTATGAACACCCCTAGTTTGCCTTATAGCACATGTATGGAACTATTATATTCCTATACTGAAACAGTGGTATGTGTAGACATGTTCAAAGATCCATAGGTTCCTAGCAGGCAGCTGATCAGGGTGACATTTGTAGCCTATCAGCTGTCAATAACACTGCTTCCTATTACTCTCCATGAGGGGCAGTGGGGTCAGACCAGGGATCTATCTGTGGCTGACCATTCATTTGACCAGGTTACATCTGAAGAGTGTGAGGTTGCTTCTTTGTTTGCTTAGAAGGGGTACCTGAGCTAGAGGAGAGGAATTATTTGAGAGAGGTATTTAACATACCAGAAGCATATCTGGTTCAGTCAGTGCCCTGGGCCAGTACTATGAACCAGTGCCCCACCCCCCTCAGCTTTTCAAGTGAAAAGAAAAAAAAGCACCTCACCTTAATAAATCATTCTCTACATTGTAAGTGACTAGCTTATTGCACTTAGATCCATGTCCCCCCAAGCTCTTCCCATTGAAGAAAAAAACAAAAAACCAAAAACAAATGGAAGTTCCTTCTCCTAGCACACCAACCAGGTGGCCAGATGCATGACATCCCCTCCCCACCCCAGCCATTCAGGTCCCATTTCTGTGCCCTGCCCTCAATCCTCCTTCAACATATTATATTAAAAAAATCTTCTTTTAAACTGTAGCAAACTGTTTTCTATAAGCGTCACAAACAGTTGCTACAGTTTAAACCCGCCTGCATGAAGTGCTTCAGTGCTCATGTTTTAGCTAAAAAAAACTTTTTCTTCTTTTAAACTTTAGCTTACTGCTCGCTACAAATGTTTGCCTAGGTCTGACTGCAAATGCAGTACCAGCTTTTAAAAGTTGATATTGCATTAAGGAAAGACTGTGATCGGCTGATAGTGCCCCAACACCTTGCACCAGGGCAACTGTCCCTCTTGCCCCACCCTAGCTACACTACTGTATCATACCAACAGGTCTTATTTATGTTATGGTGAATGTTTAGGCCTTTTGTATGGGTGTTCATGGTGTTGCAGATTTTGTGAACATATAGGAGTTCAGTCAAGACAGGGTTAATTGAGACCCTATAGGTCATGCAGAGGGGATTTCAAAACAGTCTGTACAAAGTGGAGAATGGAGATAAAGCTTTAAGACCTGCATGAATAATTAAACTGAGTCCCTTGATCTTCTTTGCATGGAAACTTTGAGGTCTTTCATGTTGGATCATGTTTCTACACAGGTACATGTCAAGAGATACATTATATTTAATTATGGGCCAACCAATGGAAGAGCAGGGAGGACTAATAACATCTTTGGACCTATAAGATATACTTTTGGTAATCAGCTGGACTAGGGAAAAAATATTTTCTAAAGACTTACTATATGGTGAATGGAGGACAGTTTGTCGTCAACAAAAGTGCCCGGGTACATTTTTTTTTTTGGGGGGGGCATTCATGTGATAGCTGTCAAAAAGACATAATATTACAATTTCTTGGCATTTAATTTTAGACAATTGTCCTGACACCATTTGTTTATACATGTTTGCAAGTGTTAGTCCATCTTGCAGTCTTAGCGAGTTCTCTGGAGAGTTTATGAAGGATCCAAGCATGGAAGTGTCATTAAACTTTGTCAACCAAGGGCCCTTGACATCAGCTTTGACATCACAGAAGTATATTTTGAATAGAAGTGGCCCCAGTTACTAGCCTTGGGTGATCTCAATAGTAACAAGTCTTTTGCAGGATGGTGTGGTCCAAGCCTTGATTTGCTGGGTTCTGTCTATGAGCTCCTTTGCTAACCATCAGGATACATAAGGTTCACATTTAACATGGGATGCTTGAGTGTAGAATGATGTCAAAAGTACAGTTTGTGTACTGAGTCCCTTCAATTAAGGCTACAGGAACTTTTTCAAAGAAGTTCACTAAAACCCAAGCAGATTTGAGTCAAGGGATTGTAGGCTGTCAACATCTGTGTTTATGAGGTCCATAATGATGCGCTTTATTGCCTTATGGATAACAATTAGAGGCTTATGAGTCTACAGTTACTAGTATTAGTAGTGGGGCCATTCTTACAAATGAAAACAATGACAGCTGCTCTCTGTAGCTTCAGTATGAAACTAAATGAGAGACTGAAGTTGAAGAGATTATGCGAGAAAGTGCTTCATAACGACAAAGAATCACCAAGACACATTGCCAGATCTCAGAGAGCTAGTGTTTTTCATCACTGAGAGAGCCTTTAGGACTTGTTAACAGTGATCTTTGTGAGGGCCAACTTCATTCCTTGAGTAGGAAGCCTAGAGGGAAATGGGAGAAATGTTTTAACTACCTTTGATACCATGTTGACTATGTTTTCATGGTCTGACAGGTTGTGTATCATCTTGGAGCTATACTGGGTACAGTTCCTAAGGTTGCTGACAAATCTGAAAAACTCTTTAACAGAGTTGGTGCTCTTCAGTTCATACTTTGACTTAGTAGATTTGATTTTACTTCTGAATTCCTTGTTTTACTTGTTCAGTTTAAGTTTGGAGTGAAGGGTTTTCAGTTTGGGCTGAAGACAGAGGAGTGTTTTTTTTTTTCTGTTGTTATAAAGCTTGTTTATGATGGCATACCATCACTGAGATTTATTCCTAAATCTGACAATGTACTTATGTGGGAGCAGAGCTGAAGTCTTGATGCAGGTATTGAGATAGAAATAAAAGCTCTCTGTGAACGTGACAGTGTTTTGTATAGGATTATCAAGGGGATGGAGTTATATGTCTTCAGATCTTCATCTAGTTTTAATAGGTTCACCTTTGAGAAATCTCTGAAGATAACAGGGTTAGAAGGCATTTTGGGTTGGGTTGTAATGGCATAGACAAATGAGTGTTGGTCAGATTTGACCAGGGATGGTGCACCTATAGGTATGGAGCACAATATTTGTAAAGACCAAATTCAGCATATCTGAGACAGTATCAGAGAGATATACAATCTGGTCTAGTAAGCTTGCATTGATGAAATCTAGGAGGCACTGAACATGTTTATTTGTAGTAACATAAGTCTTTCAATTTATACACAGGCAATTAAAATCCACAAGCATAATGGGGTTTGGTAATATAGTGAGGGACTTGAGTTTGCTTACGAATGCCTCATGGGTTGTGGGAGCCATGAAGTGTCTTCTGCAGTTGGCCAGGATATATTAAGGAGTCTTATTAATAGTTACTAGGATAACCCAGCCACTGGGGATGCACAAGCCAGTGCATTTCTTTGTGCCGGTCCCAAGCCTGGATAAATGGGGAGGGTTGCGTCAGGAAGGGCATCCGGTGTAAAACTTCACCAAATCATTTCATGCAGACACCAATAAACATTTTCATACCGGATCGGTCGAGGCCCGGGTTAACAATGACCGCCATTAGTACTGTTAGTCAACAGGGTGCTGGCAGAAATTGGGCTACTGTTGGCCGAAGGAGGAGAAGAGGTGGAAGACATGGCCAAAGGCAGGAAGAGAGGAGAAAGGCTAGGACTGTGGTAGTGAGGGTCGGAACTTTGAATGTTGGCAGGATGACTGGTATAGGGAGAGAGCTAGCTGATATGATGGACAGAAGGAAGGTTGGTATATTGTGTGTGCAAGAGACCAGATGGAAGGTTTGTAAGGCTAGGTGTATCGGAGGTGGGTTCAAATTGTTTTATCATGGTGTGGATGGGAGGAGAAATGGCGTAGGCATTATCTTGAAGGAACAGTATGCTAAGAGTGTTTTGGAGATGAAAAGAGTGTCGGATAGAGTGATGTTTATGAAGCTGGAAATTGATGGTGTAATGATGAATGTTGTTAGTGCATATGCTCCACAAGTTGGATGTGCAATGGATGAGAAAGAAAAATTTTGGAGTGAATTGGATGAAGTGGTGATGACTGTACCCAAGGGTGAGAGAGTGGTGATTGGAGGAGATGTCAATGGGCATGTTGGTGAAGGGAACAGAGGGGATGAGGAAGTGATGGGTAGGTATGGTGTTAAACAAAGGAATGCAGAAGGACAGATGGTAGTAGATTTTGCAAAAAGGATGGACATGGCTGTGGTGAATACGTATTTTAACAAGAGGGAGGAGCATAGGGTGACGTACAAGAGTGGAGGAAGATGCACACAGGTGGATTATATCTTATGTAGGAGGGCCAGTTTTAAGGAGATTGGAGACTGTAAAGTGGTGACAGGAGAAAGTGTAGTTAGGCAGCATAGGATGATGGTTTGTAGGATGACGTTGGTGATCAAGAAGAGGAGGAGGAGTGTGAGGGCAGCACCAAGGATCAAATGGTGGAAATTGAAAAAGGGTAATTGTGAGGTGAAGTTCAGGGATGAGTTAAGGCAGGCACTGAGTGGCAGTGAAGAGTTACCAAATAGCTGGGTAACTACAGCAGAGCTAGTAAGGGAGACGGCTAGAAAGGTGCTTGGTATCACATCTGGACAGAGGAAGGACGACAAGGAGACATGGTGGTGGAATGAAGACGTACAGGAGATTATACAGAGAAAGAGGTTGGCAAAGAAGAAGTGGGATTGTCATAGAGATGAAGAAAGTAGACAGGAGTATAAGGAGATGAGGTGCATGGCAAAGAGTGATGTGGCAAAGGATAAGGATAAGGCATATGAAGAGTTGTATGAAAGGTTGGACAATAAGGAGGGAGAAAAGGACCTGTACCAATTGGCTAGACAGAGGGACCGAGCTAGGAAAGATGTGCAGCAGGTAAAGGTGATAAAGGATAATGAGGGAAACATACTCACAAGCGAGGAGATGATGTAGGGATAGTGAATCATGAAGTACAATGGATTAGCAAGGAGGAAGTAAGGATAGCTATGAAGAGAATGAATAATGTTGGCACAGATGACATACCTGTGGAAGCATGGAGGTGTTTAGGTGAAATAGCAGTGGAGTTTTTAACCAGATTGTTTAATAAAATCTTGGAAAGTGAGAGGATGTCTGAGGAATGGAGAAAAAGTGTTTTGGTACCAATTTGTAAGAATAAGGGTGGTGTGCAGAGCTGTAGTAACTACAGAGGGATTAAATTGATCAGTCACAGCATGAAGTTATGGGAAAGAGTAATGGAAGCAAGGTTAAGAAGTGACGTGATGATTAGTGATCAGCAGTATGGTTTCATGCTGGGAAAGAGCACTACAGATGCAATCTTTGCTCTGAGAGTGTTGATGGAGAAGTACAGAGAATGTCAGAAGGAGTTGCATTGTGTTTTTGTAGACTTAGAGAAAGCATATGACAGGGAGCCTAGAGAGGAGTTGTGGTATTGTTTGAGGAAGTCAGGAGTGTCAGAGAAGTATATAAGAGTGGTACAGGATATGTACGAGGGTAGTATGGCAGCGGTGAGGTCTGCGGTGGGAGTGACCAATGCATTTAAAGTGGAGGTGGGTCACATTAAAGATCAGCTCTGAGCCCTTTCTTATTTGCAATGGTGATGGACAGGTTGACAGACGAGATCAGACAGGAGTCCCCGTGGACTATGATGTTTGCAGATGACATTGTGATCTGTAGTGAGAGTAGGGAACAGGTGAAGGAGACCCTGGAGAGATGGAGATATGCTCTAGAGAGAAGAGGAATGAAGGTCAGCAGGACTAAGACAGAATATATGTGTGTGAATGAGAGGGAGGATAGAGGAATGGTGAGGATGCAAGGAGTAGAGGTGGCGAAGGTGGATGAGTTAAATACTTGGGGTCAATCGTTCAGAGTAACAGTGAGTGTGGAAGAGAGGTGAAGAAGAGAGTACAGGCAGGATGGAGTGGGTGGAGAAGAGTGTCAGGAGTGATTTGTGACAGACGAGTACCTGTAAGAATGAAAGGGAAGGTCTACAAGAGGGTAGTGAGACCAGCTATGTTATATGGGTTGGAGACAGTGGCATTGACAAAAAAGCAGGAGTTTGAGCTGGATGTGGCAGAATTAAAGATGTTAAGATTTGCACTGGGTGTGACAAGGGTGGACAGGATTAGGAATAAGTATTTTAGAGGTTCAGCCCAGGTTGGAAGGTTTGGAGACAAAGCCAGAGAGGCACGATTACATTGGTTTGGACATGTGCTGAGGAGGGATGCTGAGTATATTGGGAAAAAGATGCTAAGGATGAAGCTACCAGGTAACGGGAAAAGAGGAAGGCCTAAGATAAGGTTTATGGATGTGGTGAAAGAGGACATGCAGGTGGTTGGTGTGACAGAGCAAGATGCAAAGGACAGGAAGAAATGGAAACAGGTGATCTGCTGTGGTGACCCCTAACGGGAACAGATGAAAGAAGATGATGATTAATAGTTACTAGGATGTGGAAGAGTTCAAGGCCATTATCTTGTGATAACTTTTTCAAAGCTGACTACAACCTCCTGAGAGCAGGTTTAAGCAGCTTCACAGCCACCATCCCTTCAGTTGAATCAAGCGCTAATGTCCAAGCCTACACTAAAAAACTATATGAGCACTTATATAGCTGCATAGACACAGCAATACCTGACAGGACCAAATCATCTACCTCAAGGAAGAGTAAACCTGTCTGTTGGACAGTAGCAATAAACAGACTATATAATAAAAGGAAAAAAAATGCTGTCCAAGACCAAGAAGGAGCAGATGTCAAGTTGGAAGCAATCTCTCCTTTGTCTGAACAAGCAAATAAAGTCACAGGTGAAACCCTCTAAGGCTAACTTCAAGTCCAAATTGGCCACATCCACTAAGGACAATCACAAGGCTTTCTTTGCATACGTCCGAAATCTCAAAGGTAATTCCCAAATCTGCTCTGAATTGGTGGTCAAGAATACCACATACACAAATGCCATAGATGTAGCCAACCTGATGGCAGACAAGTTCAGTGAAAACTTCACCGCCCTGTCCCCCTCATCAGTAAACCAGGACATCCCCAGCACCTGCATCCCTGCCTAATCACCAAGGAACAGGTTATTAATGCCCTCTCAAAGGCATAAAATACAGCCTCCATGGGACCCGACATCATTCCTGGCTGTGTCTTGCATGAACTCAGGCAAGAGCTGTCAGCAAAACTAGGCACCCTATTCAACCTAAGCCTGTGCACTGGCTTTGTCCCAGCAGAATGGAGAACAGATGCTGTCATCCCTCTGCACAAAGGTGGAGTGTCCACTGACCCAGGCAGTTATAGGCCAATCAGCCTAACTAGCCTGATCTGCAAGGCCATAAAACTTTATTGTAGACCTTATAAACAAGGACATTGACAACCTCCAAATGCTTGATTCCACACAGTTTGGTTTTGTCAAAGGGAGAACATGCCTGTTAAACTTGGTTGCCTTCTTCAAAACAGTCACCAAAGCCATGAATGAGAGCAAGACAGTGCACACCGCCTACCTTGACCTAACCAAAGCCCTCAACACTATTCCCCACTCATGTACTTATGTCGGAGCAGAGCTGAAGTCTTGATGTAGGTATTGAGATAGAAATAAAAGCTCTCTGTGAACGTGACAGTGTTTTGTATAGGATTATCAAGGGGATGGAGTTATATGTCTTCAGATCTTCATCTAGTTTTAATAGGTTCACCTTTGAGAAATCTCTGAAGATAACAGGGTTAGAAGGCATTTTGGGTTGGGTTGTAATGGCATAGACAAATGAGTGTTGGTCAGATTTGACCAGGGATGGTGCACCTATAGGTATGGAGCACAATATTTGTAAAGACCAAATTCAGCATATCTGAGACAGTATCAGAGAGATATACAACTGGTCTAGTAAGCTTGCATTGATGAAATCTAGGAGGCACTGAACATGTTTATTTGTAGTAACATAAGTCTTTCAATTTATACACAGGCAATTAAAATCCACAAGCATAATGGGGTTTGGTAATATAGTGAGGGACTTGAGTTTGCTTACGAATGCCTCATGGGTTGTGGGAGCCATGAAATGTCTTCTGCAGTTGGCCAGGATATAGTAAGGAGTCTTATTAATAGTTACTAGGATAACCCAGCCACTGGGGATGCACAAGCCAGTGCATTTCTTTGTGCCGGTCCCAAGCCCGGATAAATGGGGAGGGTTGCGTTAGGAAGGGCATCCTGTGTAAAACTTCACGAAATCATTTCATGCAGACACCAATAAACATTTTCATACCGGATCGGTCGAGGCCCGGGTTAACAATGACCGCCACTAGTACTGTTAGTCAACAGGGTGCTGGCAGAAATTGGGCTACTGTTGGCCGAAGGAGGAGAAGAGGTGGAAGACATGGCCAAAGGCAGGAAGAGAGGAGAAAGGCTAGGACTGTGGTAGTGAGGGTCGGAACTTTGAATGTTGGCAGGATGACTGGTATAGGGAGAGAGCTAGCTGATATGATGGACAGAAGGAAGGTTGGTATATTGTGTGTGCAAGAGACCAGATGGAAGGTTTGTAAGGCTAGGTGTATCGGAGGTGGGTTCAAATTGTTTTATCATGGTGTGGATGGGAGGAGAAATGGCGTAGGCATTATCTTGAAGGAACAGTATGCTAAGAGTGTTTTGGAGATGAAAAGAGTGTCGGATAGAGTGATGTTTATGAAGCTGGAAATTGATGGTGTAATGATGAATGTTGTTAGTGCATATGTTCCACAAGTTGGATGTGCAATGGATGAGAAAGAAAAATTTTGGAGTGAATTGGATGAAGTGGTGATGACTGTACCCAAGGGTGAGAGAGTGGTGATTGGAGGAGATGTCAATGGGCATGTTGGTGAAGGGAACAGAGGGGATGAGGAAGTGATGGGTAGGTATGGTGTTAAACAAAGGAATGCAGAAGGACAGATGGTAGTGGATTTTGCGAAAAGGATGGACATGGCTGTGGTGAATACGTATTTTAACAAGAGGGAGGAGCATAGGGTGACGTACAAGAGTGGAGGAAGATGCACACAGGTGGATTATATCTTATGTAGGAGGGCCAGTTTTAAGGAGATTGGAGACTTTAAAGTGGTGACTGGAGAAAGTGTAGTTAGGCAGCATAGGATGATGGTTTGTAGGATGACGTTGGTGATCAAGAAGAGGAGGAGGAGTGTGAGGGCAGCACCAAGGATCAAATGGTGGAAATTGAAAAAGGGTAATTGTGAGGTGAAGTTCAGGGATGAGTTAAGGCAGGCACTGGGTGGCAGTGAAGAGTTACCAAATAGCTGGGTAACTACAGCAGAGCTAGTAAGGGAGACGGCTAGAAAGGTGCTTGGTATCACATCTGGACAGAGGAAGGACGACAAGGAGACATGGTGGTGGAATGAAGAAGTACAGGAGATTATACAGAGAAAGAGGTTGGCAAAGAAGAAGTGGGATTGTCATAGAGATGAAGAAAGTAGACAGGAGTATAAGGAGATGAGGTGCATGGCAAAGAGAGATGTGGCAAAGGATAAGGATAAGGCATATGAAGAGTTGTATGAAAGGTTGGACACTAAGGAGGGAGAAAAGGACCTGTACCAATTGGCTTGACAGAGGGACCGAGCTAGGAAAGATGTGCAGCAGGTAAAGGTGATAAAGGATAATGAGGGAAACATACTCACAAGCGAGGAGATGATGTAGGGATAGTGAATCATGAAGTACAATGGATTAGCAAGGAGGAAGTAAGGATAGCTATGAAGAGAATGAATAATGTTGGCACAGATGACATACCTGTGGAAGCATGGAGGTGTTTAGGTGAAATAGCAGTGGAGTTTTTAACCAGATTGTTTAATGAAATCTTGGAAAGTGAGAGGATGCCTGAGGAATGGAGAAAAAGTGTTTTGGTACCAATTTGTAAGAATAAGGGTGGTGTGCAGAGCTGTAGTAACTACAGAGGGATTAAATTGATCAGTCACAGCATGAAGTTATGGGAAAGAGTAGTGGAAGCAAGGTTAAGAAGTGACGTGATGATTAGTGATCAGCAGTATGGTTTCATGCCGGGAAAGAGCACTACAGATGCAATCTTTGCTCTGAGAGTGTTGATGGAGAAGTACAGAGAATGTCAGAAGGAGTTGCATTGTGTTTTTGTAGACTTAGAGAAAGCATATGACAGGGAGCCTAGAGAGGAGTTGTGGTATTGTTTGAGGAAGTCAGGAGTGTCAGAGAA
Organism: Protopterus annectens; assembly: GCF_019279795.1. NCBI lineage: Eukaryota > Metazoa > Chordata > Ceratodontiformes > Protopteridae > Protopterus > Protopterus annectens. The sequence goes on along the minus strand of NC_056725.1, from coordinate 1,998,795,399 downwards.
GTATATAAGAGTGGTACAGGATATGTACGAGGGTAGTATGGCAGCGGTGAGGTCTGCGGTGGGAGTGACCAATGCATTTAAAGTGGAGATGGGTCACATTAAAGATCAGCTCTGAGCCCTTTCTTATTTGCAATGGTGATGGACAGGTTGACAGACGAGATCAGACAGGAGTCCCCGTGGACTATGATGTTTGCAGATGACATTGTGATCTGTAGTGAGAGTAGGAAACAGGTGAAGGAGACCCTGGAGAGATGGAGATATGCTCTAGAGAGAAGAGGAATGAAGGTCAGCAGGACTAAGACAGAATATATGTGTGTGAATGAGAGGGAGGATAGAGGAATGGTGAGGATGCAAGGAGTAGAGGTGGCGAAGGTGGATGAGTTAAATACTTGGGGTCAATCGTTCAGAGTAACAGTGAGTGTGGAAGAGAGGTGAAGAAGAGAGTACAGGCAGGATGGAGTGGGTGGAGAAGAGTGTCAGGAGTGATTTGTGACAGACGAGTACCTGTAAGAATGAAAGGGAAGGTCTACAAGAGGGTAGTGAGACCAGCTATGTTATATGGGTTGGAGACAGTGGCATTGACAAAAAAGCAGGAGTTTGAGCTGGATGTGGCAGAATTAAAGATGTTAAGATTTGCACTGGGTGTGACAAGGGTGGACAGGATTAGGAATAAGTATTTTAGAGGTTCAGCCCAGGTTGGAAGGTTTGGAGACAAAGCCAGAGAGGCACGATTACATTGGTTTGGACATGTGCTGAGGAGGGATGCTGAGTATATTGGGAAAAAGATGCTAAGGATGAAGCTACCAGGTAACAGGAAAAGAGGAAGGCCTAAGATAAGGTTTATGGATGTGGTGAAAGAGGACATGCAGGTGGTTGGTGTGACAGAGCAAGATGCAAAGGACAGGAAGAAATGGAAACAGGTGATCTGCTGTGGTGACCCCTAACGGGAACAGATGAAAGAAGATGATGATTATTAGTTACTAGGATGTGGAAGAGTTCATGGCCATTATCTTGTGATAACTTTTTCAAAGCTGACTACAACCTCCTGAGAGCAGGTTTAAGCAGCTTCACAGCCACCATTCCTTCAGTTGAATCAAGCGCTAATGTCCAAGCCTACACTAAAAAACTATATGAGCACCTATATAGCTGCATAGACACAGCAATACCTGACAGGACCAAATCATCTACCTCAAGGAAGAGTAAACCTGTCTGTTGGACAGTAGCAATAAACAGACTATATAATAAAAGGAAAAAAAATGCTGTCTAAGACCAAGAAGGAGCAGGTGTCAAGTTGGAAGCAATCTCTCCTTTGTCTGAACAAGCAAATAAAGTCACAGGTGAAACCCTCTAAGGCTAACTTCAAGTCCAAATTGGCCATATCCACTAAGGACAATCACAAGGCTTTCTTTGCATACGTCCGAAATCTCAAAGGTAATTCCCAAATCTGCTCTGAATTGGTGATCAAGAATACTACATACACAAATGCCATAGATGTAGCCAACCTGATGGCAGACAAGTTCAGTGAAAACTTCACCGCCCTGTCCCCCTCATCAGTAAACCAGGACATCCCCAGCACCTGTATCCCTGCCTAATCACCAAGGAACAGGTTATTAATGCCCTCTCAAAGGCATAAAATACAGCCTCCATGGGACCTGACATCATTCCTGGCTGCGTCTTGCATGAACTCAGGCAAGAGCTGTCAGCAAAACTAGGCACCCTATTCAACCAAAGCCTGTGCACTGGCTTTGTCCCAGCAGAATGGAGAACAGACGCTGTCATCCCTCTGCACAAAGGTGGAGTGTCCACTGACCCAGGCAGTTATAGGCCAATCAGCCTAACTAGCCTGATCTGCAAGGCCATGAAACTTTATTGTAGACCTTATAAACAAGGACACTGACAACCTCCAAATGCTTGATTCCACACAGTTTGGTTTTGTCAAAGGGAGAACATGCCTGTTAAACTTGGTTGCCTTCTTCAAAACAGTCACCAAAGCCATGAATGAGAGCAAGACAGTGCACACCGCCTACCTTGACCTAACCAAAGCCCTCAACACTATTCCCCACTCAGGCATAATAGATAAACTCTCCCAGCTAGGTATCAACCAATATGTTACCAGATAGGTAGCTAACTGGCTCACTGGTAGAACCCACTCAGTCAAAATAGGGGATGCCACCTCTAGTAGTAGACCCATAACAAGTGGCGTACAATAAGGATCGGTCTTGGGGCCTTCTACTGTTTGGGATATACTTTTCTGAGGTGCAAGCTAAAAGCAGTGATCTATGGCTGAACAAGTTTGCAGATGACTGCCAGCTGGGCACTGTCATAAATTCTTCTAGTGATGTGAACATCTTCCAAGAGGGCCTTAACCAAACTAATGACTGGTGCCAAGAGCATGGCCTCAAACTGAATACCAAGAAATGCATCATTATCTCCTTTGGAGAAAATGGTGTCCCCCAATAATTATCACATTATTAACATATTAATCAGTAGTGAGGGACTTGGATACCCAGGTTGATAGCAACCTAACTTTTGACCACCATGTTGCCTCCATTGTACGGAAGGCTTTCTACATGACCCACCTCATAAGTAAGGGTATTTCATCCAAGAACAAGGAGGTCATAACATCCCTGTACTCCTCCCTTATCAAACCCATTATTGAGTACAATGCCCCCTTCGGCATGTACCTTGCCAAGCACATGCAGCAGCTGGAGACACCACAGAGGTTCCTGACCAGGAAAATCCAGGGTCTCAAACACCTGTCCTATACAAATAGGCTAAAAGCCCTGTCCCACTACTCAGTCTCATACAGACTGCTCAGAGGTGACCTGTGTCTGGCACACAAGGCCGTCTCAGACTCATCCTTGATGGAGTTGCTGCATATCCATAAGTCAAACTCCACACACACAACCTGTACGGAAGGACTTAACCTGGTCTGTGACATTAATACAACTTGTTGGCGGGATAGAGTTGTGTCCCAATGACTCCCCATCTGTGGAATAGACTTCCTCTCCATGTCAAGCAGAGTATCTCACTAGCCCTCTTTAACAGAAACCTAGACAACTGGATGGGAAACAGAAAATATACCCCTGGGATCCCACCTGTGTCCCTGCTGGACAGGGAAACAGTTGCTGACATTGTGGGAACACGGGTGAAATTCTTGGCTAGGCTTATAAGGTACTTCGGGCCAATAGCCTAGTATTGTCCTATGAGCCTATAAGCACAGATGCAAGGGAGTTGCAGAAGAATGTAGTCACACTATCAGCTAAAATAGGGACATGGTTAGTAGGGGGTCTGAATGAATGAGAGAATGGTGGGCATGGAGACCCAGAAGAGAAGATGTGTTATTGCACTGAAACTATGTTTTGGTAACGATACAGATATTGATATTTTTAGGTCAGGAAAGATTATATGGAGGAAAATGTCTTACTGAGGCTTCTAGCATTGAACAGCTTTACTTTTATATGATTAGATTTGTTTAGTTTAACAGATGGAGCAGACATACATTGTCTATAAAATGGTAATGTGGGGGTGGAGAAAACACTGCTCAGTATAAATGAAAGCCTTGGGGAGTAAGGTGTACGCCATCCCTTGCAAAGCAGGTATGACTGTTGTCCATCTCTCTCAAAGAAAACATACATTGGACCCTTTGGAACATCACCAAAAGATAAGCCAGTTGTTGAACTCAGTCATCTTTTGTTAGTATACAGTGGTGTTATTCTTACTGAAGGGAGGTTGTTGCTAAAGATTATCTTTATACCAGTCTGGAATGTGAACTTGCAGAACTCTATTATACCTCTCTTCATAGAATCCAACAATTGTCTCAGGTTGTACATACTCATTTGAGCAATGACCATGCCATTGGTGCATTAGTGGTGAACGGTCCTGAGTGCCCTATGGCTCCTGAGAGGCAGCTCACTGACATCCCCTACTTGTGATCCTTGGTGAGTGGAGCATCTGTGTACTGCACTATGGAGCCACCTATGATTAGAAAATTAGCTTGTGGATTGGCTGGGTCAAAAGGCATTAAGGGCTTAGTTGCTCCAGCATGGTGACCCTTCCAAGTAGAGTTTCTGTTTAATAGTGATACAATTGCAGTTAGTGGGATGCCATTGTGCTGCAGAAGGAAATCTAGGGTCAGTCTTACACTTCAAGGCCTGGGAAGAGCTTTCTTATATGTCTTATTATAAGACGCCCCTTTTTAGTGCGTGACATACAGGTGTAAAGCAGGTGTGTAAACTTATAACCACGTGGGTGCTGTGAGTATGTTTTGATAAGAGGCTAACCTCCAACTTAAGTAGCTAATTGTACCTTTCAAAACTAGGCTTTGTGAGTGATAAATTTAAATGGTTGTTAGCATGAAACAGTTAGTCCGCTGCCTCAAGGCACCTCATGATCAAAGGTAGCATAATATGGTGAGAAGATGGTCTGTGGTAACCTGATCATGTGATAAGGCATGTAAATGGATAGTAGCTGTAGGTGGAGAGTTCTAACTATTTTAGGCTAATTGTATACCTATAGAGTGACTTCCAGTAGATGTCAATTTCAGGAGACATATTTGTTAAGCCTTGGTACCAGCAGTAATGTCCTATTGGGGTGCTACTGTGCTGGGGGAAGGGAAACGAGAGCAGTTTGGTGCAACAAGGCAGCTCTTAGCATAGTTGAGTTATGAAGGTTGCAGTTTGATTATGGTACAGTGCCCCTGAGTGGCTATGCAATTCTATAGCTGGGTCATGGGTTGGAGTGTAAGAGAAAGATATAAGGACACTAAGACTTTAGTCAGTAATAGATATAAAAACACTAAGGCTATAGTCAGATTTTTAGACTGAATGACTTGCATCTATGGAGTACACTGTACCATACAGTTGAGTAATATGTAATTCAGAGCAGCCCAGCCAAATGGAGTACAATGGCATGCAAAGCAGAGCAATATAAAACAAAAAGAAAAAATCAAGCAGCCAGTTAGAAAACACGTTATTGCACAGTACAGTATGAATAAACACCCAGAACAGCAGCAATATTAACTTCTCTCACAAGTCGAGCTACTACAGCAGTGTTCTAAATGACCCTAAACACTTGGCACAGTAAGTAGTTTCTAAAATAGCAAAAACAGCAGTACTTTGTTACAGATGTAGAAATGGCAAGTAGATATGTATTCCCATAATACAACTGTGGGATTGCCCACTACTGACACATTTCCATTATGCACCTAGGATGCCTGTGCAGAGATGCAGTTTTTCCAGCTGGATCCTACAATATGTACAAAAAAGTCTTATGCTGCAATTATTTTGCAATGGTGCTTGTACTGTAGTCATTTGCAGCCTTGGTCTAGCTTTAACATATGCCCAGTACTCCTACAATTCAGCTATAATTTATGTTCTGTGATGTAGTTTCTGTCTCATTGCCAGTCTCAAATAAGTGTTACATCACTGCTTCCTTTGCACTTCTACAAGTCTAACACATTAGTAAAAACTATACTGAATGGCACATCAGCAAATAATCCATCCACCCACAACCCCCTTTTTCCCATTTTTGCACATGGAGTCAGGGTATCACTTTAACAGTGACAATCATCTTGAGAAAATGTTTATACTGCCAGGTGGATTGTACAAATGCAATCTCTGCATTTAAACATATGGAAGACCACTGTCCAGACTTCAACAGGTTTGCACAGACTCTGAAGTTGTAGGGTTTTTACAGTCAAAAAAAAAAACTTTCTGTTTCTTCTACAAGCAGTAGACAAGGTTCCTGGTCATTAAATCAAAACTCCCTGCTGTTAGTAAGCACTTGTACTGATCCTGTGCTCATCTGAATAACCCTTAACTGCAAGAACAGAACTTAATACAACTGCATCTGAATCATATGCATAATGTAGCAATTTAATCAAGAGCCGACTCATTTGCAATATGTTAATGACTTATCAGCTGTCAGCAATTAAAAGATGTACACATCAGCTATCATAATGACAGTATACCATTGTGCCTGAATCGAGCACAAAGGCATTTTATGACTGCACCCCAGGTTACAAGTCCTGTACGGAATGAAACTTTGGTACAATATAAACCATTGGTGACCACCTGCATCCAGTGAATAAACACAGAATTAGCATGCCGTTCTTCCTTATTATTATCTCAATAGGCACAAAAGGAATCTATGTAGAAATACTGCATTCACTTTTCTGCTCATGAGCCATCTGTAATGTGACCAGCGGGAGTGAGGGAAAGAGATGTCTGCCCTAATTATAAGATACGTGTAGCACTATCTGCAGTGATGTAACTGTGCTGTAGGTATAGTGTTTGTTTCCTGACATAGGAAGGAAAAGGGTGGTATATTAAGGACATGTACACATGCAGTTGCTGGCAGATAATAAGCAGTCTGGTCCATCTAGTCTGCCCCAGGAATGATTTGTCTGCTAAGTATACCCCTGCTTCTTAGCATATTAGAAGAATAGTCTAATGATATAGAGGAGGTGGGGGCTTCATATGAAGACCATGTAAGAATGCAAGTTTAAACAAAACCTTCTGTTTGGTCTTCTGTGTGGAGAGGCGTGGGCTGGTGTGTTAAGCATAAGCTGAAAGGGAAGGAATGAATACTTACTAGACATTACTTTAATGAAGACAGGAGTTTTCAGTGGAAACCATGAATGCAGAGTAAAGCATGAAGGCATAGTAAAGGGCTTTACTGCAAACGTTATGCTGGCCACTACTGCAACAATAATATTCTAAGCTGTGATCCTAAACATGTAGGAGAGCTGAGTTTGTGCATGAGAATTATAGCAGCTGGGAAGAAGAGGACAACTGCTATAGTCCAGGTAGGCTCACCTCCCTGGTGGTAAAATTAGTGCTGTCCCTGTCATAGACAACAGTGATGTCATTTGAGAAAATGATCTGCAGGACCTCTTGCCATATGAATTCATAACTGGAGGCTATGTCAAACATATCTCACTATTTCCCTTACTGATATGCCTTTCCTTTCATCTTATTAGTCTCCATTTGAACATTTTATTTCATTACATTTATATTTTCACCCTCACATGCATGCTAACAGCATTGTCTTCGTGAGATACGTCATGGACCAGGCAAATGGGAACGATGAAATTATTCAAAGAATATATGCATCTTTAAATACATGCTACTGACTGCAGATAGATTCAGCCTGAACTAGCAATAATACTTAATGTATCATAGCATACAAGTGTATCCTTAACAAAACATGGGGATTGCAGCCCTGGAAGTGATGATTTCTTTTTTTCTTTCGCCTTTTTTTTTTTGCAACATAACAGTGACCCCCCCCCCCCCCCAAAAAAAAAAGACTTGATTCATAGCTGTTATGTGGCAGTAATAGAATTCCCCACATTAGGTGCTACGGCTAGAAAAACCTTTCTTCAATTTTTAAAGGGAAATACTAGCTGATGTGTTAGTATAAAGCATCATTGGATCTTAGGGTTACCAGCTGTCTGTCAGATCTTGAGGTCACCAGCTGTCTGTCACTACACAGGCCAGTTCCTGTATGGGCAGATGCATCCTGTGTAGGAAGAAACATAAAAATAGTAAATGCCCTGAGATTATAGGACAAAAAATATATAATGTTTCCTTTAACAGTTGCATAAAGCAACTATTTTGTATCTTAAAGATCTAAACTTTATAAAACGCAAACTCAACTACAACTAGTAAAAAAAGCAACAACAAGGTTTTGATGAAGTTGCATATCATTCTGACAAAAGCGCTTAACAAATAAATATTGGAGGCTGTATCTGACGTGGTCCGTTCATCTAAACATTATAAGAAATTACAAAAAACAACCCAAATTTTATAAGAATGAACTTTTATTGTGGCAACAAATTACATCTATTCCTTTCCACTGGTTGTAGACATTGTTTGTCCTAAAAATCTCACATTTCAATACAAAATTCCTCACTCTGGGCATTTGAAAAGGTTATCAGCCCTAAATCTTATTATCCATACTGCTTCTCTCTCTCCTCCTCTCTCTCTCTCTCTCTCTCTCCCTCTATATATATATATATATATATATATATATATATATATATATATATATATATATATATATATATATACATACATACATATATATATATATATATATATATATATATATATATATATATATATATATATATATATATATATATATCTACCTGGTCTCTGTCAAGGGGAGGGCAGGTGCAGTTCTGGATAGTTATTCATTAGACTTGGTAGAAGGTAAGTCTACCTGTTTCAGTCACCCTAGTCAGTCTGTGTGGCTTTCTAGTTCTGAATTAGTTATTGTTTATAATTGTGTTATTCAATTATAGCTGTTTTGTATACCATCAGTCATGTACCTGTAACAGCTGTTCGTGTTAAAGAAGGAAACCACATCTAAATTATTAGTTATCTTCATTAATGCAAACTATACTGCTTCACTGTTTCAGGTGCACAGTATAAATGCTTTCAGCTATGCCACTGTTTTGCATGAAACTGCCTTTGTAACTGAACACTGGAGGAATCACTTACATAATAATTCCAAGTATGCTATGATTAAAGGCTTTTTGTGTCATTTTTGCAGCAGCAGTTGCTGTTGCCTATATTCGTAATAGCAGTTTCACTTTAAGAAAAAGGGTGATAATGACATCGTAGGCTTGCACTGTTGTACTGTAACAATAGGCTTGGTAATGTGATTAAATTGCTTGCCCTTCAGTAGCCTGGAATGATAAACCTGGGACCTAAACAAGGAAGCTAGGGAATGAACATTCCTGTGGAGCAGACCACTTTATCCTGTGGATATTAATAATATGAGGCCTGCACAGTCAATAAGCTGTGTCAAAAGGAGTAAAACAAATGAACATGCTTTATCTACAAGGATCATCTGCTGCATTCTAGCCAAGTCTGAAAATTCATGGAACCTTTGAGCAGGATCTGCTAAAGAAGGAAGCTAATCTTACAGTACTAAGAATAATGAAATAATGTGTTATGCTGCATTATGTAGAAATATGTAGGTACATTTTATGACAATACTTTGATGTTGCACAGGTACAATTATTTTGTAGCATTGCTGCTTTAGCTGAGGATTCTGCAGTGATGTTTCACATATAATTGGAATGTTACACTAAAATCCCAGTACCACTTGGTTGCATTAACAGGTGGTTTCATTATACCTGTATAATTTATGTTGTTTGTGTCAGTTGTTCAGCAGGTAATAAATTCACTTTTGATACTAGAAGGATCACAACTCAGAGTACTTGGTTAAATATGGCAATTCAGTACAGTATTGAAGGTGCTGCATTCTTAGGGTAATCATCAGATGAGATGTTTCATCAATGTAGCATTTGCCTGCAACAGTGGTAGTTTGACACATTTGCATATACTATTTATTCTTTCTTACTGAATTCTAAAATATATTTCTCATTTTAATATCCTGGCCCTCTATTATTTCACTACTTATAACATATGCAGGTTCTTTGTACCATATATACCACTTTAATAATAAATAACAGTCATCCATGTACCTTTCATAATTCTCCACCACCTACTCTGTATACAAAGCAGTACTCTCTCATGCAATGTAGTGACTAAAATGGGGAGTCCACAGTCTGCTAAATGGATATATCTGCAAGTGTCAAGCTCAAACACGTCACCTATCTCAAGGTCAGCTTCTCAGCAAGTACACAAGAGCTTATCTTGGGCCTACTGTTATTCTTCTTTTGCACCGTAGGCTTCACTGGTGACCTGGTTTCTGGGTCACAAGGCATGCGATGGTCTTGTTCTGCTCAAGCACACTCCTCTTCTCATTGTTCTTCAAATGCATCTTCAGTGAGATTTAACGTCCAGCTAGAAGTGATTCAAAATCATTAAGCAAATTAAGAGCACTGCAAAACCTAAAAGCCTGCTTATTTGACCCATTAAAGACTTAAACTTACAGCTCCTCTTAATAAATTCACTTTTGATACTAGAAGGATCACAACTCAGAGTACTTGGTTAAATATGGCAATTCAGTACAGTATTGAAGGTGCTGCATTCTTAGGGTAATCATCAGATGAGATGTTTCATCAATGTAGCATTTGCCTGCAACAGTGGTAGTTTGACACATTTGCATATACTATTTATTCTTTCTTACTGAATTCTAAAATATATTTCTCATTTTAATATCCTGGCCCTCTATTATTTCACTACTTATAACATATGCAGGTTCTTTGTACCATATATACCACTTTAATAATAAATAACAGTCATCCATGTACCTTTCATAATTCTCCACCACCTACTCTGTATACAAAGCAGTACTCTCTCATGCAATGTAGTGACTAAAATGGGGAGTCCACAGTCTGCTAAATGGATATATCTGCAAGTGTCAAGCTCAAACACGTCACCTATCTCAAGGTCAGCTTCTCAGCAAGTACACAAGAGCTTATCTTGGGCCTACTGTTATTCTTCTTTTGCACCGTAGGCTTCACTGGTGACCTGGTTTCTGGGTCACAAGGCATGCGATGGTCTTGTTCTGCTCAAGCACACTCCTCTTCTCATTGTTCTTCAAATGCATCTTCAGTGAGATTTAACGTCCAGCTAGAAGTGATTCAAAATCATTAAGCAAATTAAGAGCACTGCAAAACCTAAAAGCCTGCTTATTTGACCCATTAAAGACTTAAACTTACAGCTCCTCTTCAACTGAAGGAGCCAGTGTTTCCACTAAGTAAGTGCAGACTGGATTCACCATATATATATATATATATATATATATATATATATATATATATATGGTTCTACCTGACATAGTCGAAACCACACAACACCGACAACGACATCACCGACACCACATAATCGACAGTGCATTAACACGAAACCTCACATACCCGACAACGAAATAACCGACGGTACACAAACACGAAACCCCATACACTGCACACACCACAATAACAACAATAAAAAACAAAACACATCCCCATTCCACAAACCACACACAACACAAGCACACCAAAATCCTTACAAACCCACACTAAACCTTACATACACAACTATCGACAACCCTAACCCTAAGGTCCGTCACTATCGCACACGTACCTAACCCGCTCCCTAACCCTAACTCACTTAACCGCCCCCTAACCCAAAGTCTATCCCTACCGCACACTTACCTAACCCGCTCCTAACCCTAACTCACTTAACCGCCCCTATCCCAAAGTCTATCCCTACCGCACACTTACCTAACCCGCTCCCTAACCCTAACTCACTTAACCCGCCCCTATCCCAAAGTCTATCCCTACCGCACACTTACCTAACCCGTTCCCTAACCCTAACTCACTTAACCCACCCCTATCCCCACAGACTGTCAATATCCACACTTACCTGACTCGCACCCTAACGTCCGTCACTACCGCATACTCACACAGCCTTTTCCCATGTCGGCATCCTTGGCGTCGGTGTTGTCATCCGTCGTGTCGGTCTTCTGCATTGTCGATGTTCTGGCACTCGCGATTCACGTCGGTCTTCTTCATTGTCGATCTTCTGGAGCTCCGGATTCCGTTGTCGGTGTTCTAAGCTGTCGACTAAGTCAGGTAGAACCATATATATATATATATATATATATATATACATGCCATACAAATATGATAAAATAGAGGGGTACAATCGGGTCTCCTATTGTAACCACGTTATTATGTGTTTGAGACATAAATGTCAAGAATTTCACTTTGAGAGCAAAGCTTGAGAGAAGAATCTTAGCATCCATGTTAAGAACACATAATAACAGGTTATGATTGGTGAGACCTGATAATAACTCTTTGTAGTGCATGGACTCTTATGTACTCCATGTACTGTCAGTTACAAAAGAAAAAAAACTGCAATGTGTTTTACTGACTTTGAAAGCCTGTAAAGAACTTAACGAGTGCTGTCATATAGACAGCAAGCAAGGAAAAAGTCAGGGACAGTTTTTAAATACTGCCCTACTTTAAATGAGTTACTTACAGACTGACATATGTAAATTTCCACAGATGTATTAGGAAAGATTTTCAGGGACAGTTGAGAGTGACCGTACATCCCTGATACCAGATCATAGCAGTGCTTAGGGGGTGTATAACATTTGTTACACATTTGAAAGTGCTGTTATGGTCAGGTCTCACTCTTTAGTACCACATAATTTATTTAACTGTATTTTTAGCATAATCATGGTGATCCATGTACTTCAAAAATTTTATGGTCTGTTAACACTTGTTTAGAGAATCACCCAGCTATAAATGCCAGAAGTCCAGCATGTCATTTGCAAAAGTGACAGTATACACTACCTGGAATATGCACTGGGAATGTTCTTTCTTGGACACCTGTCAACATTACAAATCTGCCCTTTTTTATTGTTCCTTCTTCTTTATACTGCTAAGCCTTTAAACAAAGTGACTAAAGTAATTTTTGAAATGACATCCTACCTTTTAAGCATACTCATACAAAAAATTTCACATGACTGATGTTTCGTACTAGTTGGTTTGGTTTCCCCCATATATTTCCACACATAATCAGTCATCAGACTGATAATGCAGTATATCCTATGTAGACCTCATTCACAGAAGCAGTTAGGAAACCAGGCTTGTAAGCTGTCTCTTCTGTTTTGTGAAACATAGCTTTGCTTGATTAATATTACATCTTCACAGCTATTATGCCCAGCCTACTAAATGTAATTGCAACTATAACTGAATTATATCATATCACCCAGTCACCTAATATGTAGATTCTGCAGTTTTTCCTAACAATCCCACACAGAGATTTGCAACTTGACTTCTTTTAAGTGCAGTCTGCTGCATTCTGTATTTTACTTATTCTGATATGCCTATAGTATACTATATTGTACTATTACAAGATGTTATTGCTTGCTATATCATTGTTACAATCATGATATTACTGCTTGTTGTATTGAATTGTGGAAACAACACTGTATTATTTGTGTTTATTTTACTGCAGTTTTGTAACTGGGTTTTAAGTGCTATAATCTGTATTTATGTATGTCTTTTGCCATGTGGCCAAGGTTGGGGCTTGAAATGGTCTTGTGACCAGTCCACCTATCCAGTTAACAAATACATACATACATACTCTTGCCTCAGTAATTTAAGTACCATGGATGAGATTCCATAAGAACATTGGTGTCAGAGGATGGAAAGATCATCTAGTGTGCACATCTTTAAAAACATTGCGTATGGAGATTGCCATCAGCTGAGCCATCGCCTATCTCAACATCCTCATGAAGAAAAAGGGATTGTAGACAGTGCCTACAACTGATCTCGGTGTTTCATCTTACTGCCATCTTACTGACCAACTTTTCCATGATATGGAGGTATCACTGAAATCTCTCTGATTGAAATAGAATTTTAACTAATTTCTTCTAGTCTTATAGAAATTTGACAAGTGTGAGATTAATGATGCCTGGTCAGATACAAATCATAAACCACCAGTGGCATAAAATGCACAAAACAAATAAAAAAATTAGACGGTAAGCACTTTCTTTATTAAAACACAGGACTTCATCAGATCATGTCACCAAGTAAGTCAAATCAACATTTAAAGGTCAAACGTTATAAACCCATGTTAAAATCCACCAGTCAAATCATTCAAATGATGTAAATGGATCAACAAATAAAGTCACACAATCTCTCAACAAATAAGTACAAATATATCTTCTTCTGGCTTATTCCCGGTTAGGGGTCACCACAGCGGATCACCTGTCCGCTCATGATTAGCAGTGGAGTTTTACAGTGTCGCATTGCCAGCCCGGCGCCCAACCTTCCGCAGAAGGCACACACACACCTAGGGCCAATTTAGAGTGTCCAATCCACCTACAGCATGTCTTTGGGAGGAAACCAAAGCACCTGGAGGAAACCCACGTGACCACAGGGAGGACATGCAGACTCTGCACAGAAGGCACCCCAGCCGAGAATTGAACTGGAGAACCTCTTGCTGTGAGGTGGAAATGCTACCCGCTGCACCATCGTGGCCGCCCTAAATAAGTACAAATATATAATGATAAATAATAAATTAATTCTTAAGATTTTAAACTTTAAAAAAAAATTATGCTAATACAGTCATCTGAATCAGCTTCCAAGGCTATTTGCCACCTTGCTTCCTTACAGTCAAAGCATGTTGCAAAGATCACCCCCATGGCTAATATCAAATAATTTATCTAAAACAAAAAAGTCAATTTTTTTATAAGCACTGCCTATTAAAACATGCTTTGCTAGTGCATTATTAGAATCTTTATTTTTAACAGCTAAGGTATGTTCCTAAATTCTCTCTGTCAGCTTCCTGTTGGTTTTACCCACATAAAATGCTGGACAGGAGACACAACATACTAAATAAACAATAGTATTTGATATGTACCAGCATTGTTTACCTGACTGGCAACTATAAATGCCAAAGGTTCAATATTATTAGTAGCTACAGTATAATAATCAGTTCTATTAAAAAAAAGCTCAACAAATTAACATATTTCTTACAAGTGAAACTAGGGACAGTATCATCTATCTTGGCTAAGTCCTTGTTGCCAATAACAATGTTCCAATTAGCATTAATAATATTTTTCATATCTGCCATATCCCTATAGATAGGTAATGCAAACAAATTCTTAAATATAAAATATTCTGATTCCCTAATCCTAATTTTATAACCTTTCAATAAAATTGCAGGGAATTTCTCATCAGAAATATCATTAAGCTTAGTGCTAGGGTAACCATGACTTTCAAATAATTTAAATAACTTATTTAGTTCAGTATTATTAATAATTAATCTACTTAAATGGATAAATTGCCCTCTCATTATATTCAATTTCATTAATGCTAATTGGAACATGACTCTTGGTAACAAGGACTTAGCCAAGATAGTTGTCAATATGGTAAACAATATTGACAGAGAGAATTTACGAACATACCTTAGCTATCAAAAATAAAGATTATAATAATGCACTAGCAAAGCATGCTTTAATATGCAGTACTTATAAAAAGTTTGACTTTTTTGTTTTAGATAAATTAACACTAGATGTGGGGGTGATCTTTGCAACATGCTTGAATGTAAGGAAGCACACTGGTAAATAGCCTTGGAAGATGATAAGTTCCTTGGCTTAAATAAATGTGTTAGCATTAAATATTTTTTAAAAAGTTTCAAACCTTAAGAATTAATTTATTTATCATTATATATTTTGAACTTATTTGTTGATAGTTTTTGTGAATTCATTTAATTGATCCTTTTGTGTCATTTGAGTGATTTGATTGGTGGATTTTAACATGTGATTATGACATTTGACTTTTAAATGTTGGTTTGACTTACTTAGTGACATGGCCTGATGAAGTTCTGTATATTAATAAAGAACAAAAACACTTACCTTGTAATTTTTAGTGTGCATTTTATTCCACAGGTGGGTTATGGTTCATATCTGACCAGGCATCATTAGTTTGTAGTTTTGGTCATCAGTTTGTGCTGTGGTACTCTGGTTTGTGTTTCGTAAGTTTGGGATTAAAATAGTTTACAGTCTGGGGCCAAAGTGTACCAGTCTGGCACACTACTGTCTAATCTATGTAATTTTTGGATTTTTTATATAAAAATGAATACAATATTCATCAAATGATACTGCAAACAAATGGCACTGAGAAAGGGAAAATTCTATTTCTGCTTTTTCAATTCTAATTTCCATGACAGTTGATTTTGTTACGAATAACATAGTGCACAATAAAGAGATATGTTTTTCTTTTTATATTGTGGCACACTCCTGACTAGATAGTAACCTCTAAATTCCATCCACTTACTTCTACTCTAAGGGTCTGTATCATATATTCTAAATTCCAAAATGTCGAACACCATATGTTCGAACTTGGAATTTTGAATATTGAAAACATCTAACGGTCAGAATAGCGAATCTTTTCCCAGGGAAAAAATTGCTGTTCCGAGAAACATACACCCAACACAACACACCAAAATAAATAAACCACACACATACATTTAACAAAACCCAACCCCACACTAAACCCCACATATATTACTAACTATCCACTTACCTTAACCTGCACCCTAACCCTAAGGTCCGTAACTATCGCACACATACCCTACAAATCTATACACAAACAAACTAATTAATACATACACACACATACAGTTAACAAAACATAACCCTACACTACACCATACATACATTACTAACTATCTACTTATTTTAACCCGCACCCTAACCCTAAGGTCCATAACTCTCGCACCACAGTGGAGGAAGTAGCGCAGCCATGGAACGACCCACTGAAATCTTGCCCTAGGTAAGATTTTGATGTTCCGTGGCTTCGCTATTTTCACCATTCGATATTTTGGGTTCGATGTTTTCACATTCAGCGTTGTACCTCTTCAGAATTTTGCTATCGACCCTACTCTAATGTCTATGTTATCCCTTTAAATCTTTATTAATCCTCTTTATCTAAGATGGCCTTTATAGGCAGTGGGTGACAGGATACTTGAATAATTATGCATTGACTTGTACTGCTGGGTGATATTTTTTTCATCTGCATAACTTGTATACTGTCTGTACATGTGTGATATACACATATGATTCTGAGACAGAATGTCTATCACGCATTAGACATTTTACTGCTGACTTTATTCCAGAAGCTCTTGTCCCTGCTACTGACCATTTTTTTTCATATTTTGCTCCCCAAAAGGGATCCATCTCTGTGAATGTTTTATGTATTCTAATAAAGTTTTTGAACACAATACACAGTTGCTTCACAACAAAATTTTCATGGAATGTACTCTTATATTGAAAGTCAGTGGAATAGTGGGTTCTGAATGAATAATAAAGCCTTGTTTAATGAACATGTGATTATTCAAACCCAAAATGTCTAAAACCTTAAGATAGCACTAGTTAGAACAGTGACACTCCCAAGGTTACAAAACCAAAAAAAACTTTTCTTGCAGGGAGGCAAGCCCCCTTTGTACCCCTTGACAACCCAAAATGTATCTATTTATATCTATCTATTGATACACAAACATACCTGCATTTTGTTGAACATACAGTTTGTTGACAAATACAAGGGGCAATAGAGATT
This sequence comes from Protopterus annectens, assembly GCF_019279795.1. Classification (NCBI taxonomy): domain Eukaryota; kingdom Metazoa; phylum Chordata; order Ceratodontiformes; family Protopteridae; genus Protopterus; species Protopterus annectens. Next base: position 1,998,778,358 of record NC_056725.1, on the reverse strand, counting down.
GTTGAACGTTCATATAGCCAAATGATGGACACCTCGAAGGTATGTTTCAGGTAAGTCGAGTTTGGTTAGAAATTGGAGTGTTTGTACATTTATTTGGGTGTTAAGGTTAGGATCCAGATTAGGTAAGGGGACAGATGTTATTTATGAGTGTGTATATTTTAGGGTTAAAGTCGAGGTAAAGGAATAGATGTAGTTTTGGTAGTGGGTGTTAGTGCATGTTTGTGTGTTAGAGTACGTCTTTTGTAGTAGTAGTGCTAGGGGAAGTTTTTTTAAGGTAAGATACAGGGTTAGTTTTAGGGACATAGGCAGGGTATTGGTTAACATGTATTACTAACACTAACCCTATACCTTACTTTTAAAAACATCTCCCTGTAACATTACCACTACTCAGAAAATTTTGAGGCTAGTGTTTCATTATTTTGCAGGATCAGTATTTAGGACATTTGATGTTATGTATGTTCAAACTTTTTAATGATGCTATTTTATGTTTGACATGAAATAAGTTGAAAAATACATAATAGAATTGTATATACATAAACTCTGACATCACACAAACTCAGAGAAGAGTGAGAACATGAATAAATGCAACACTGACCTTCTTGCTCTTCTCCAAGTCCTGCCACCACGAAAGGATGCTGACGATCTTTCAGTGTTGATGTTCTGAGCATCAGTCACTTAGCCATCAACAACAGTAGAACATCCAAACTTATTGCAAGTTTTTACATTATGTTTGGCATTTCTACCCTGAGCATTACGCCCCTTCCTCATTTTGCTGATTAATTCATTCCCCTAGATGACCATAGTCAAATTATCATCTGGGATGAGAATCAAGATGAGGCAGGATCTTTCCTATGGATGGTATGGATGTACTGCTATGGCATGCCAACAAACTTCTCATGCTTAGTGGCAGGGCTGGAGCTCCTGGTCTCCACCCCAAGTTTTAGTCCTGTTAGAGAATCTATTCTCCCCCCCCCCCCCCTGGACAAGCAAATCAGAAAAATGTTGCTTCTTCCCACCTTCAAGCTGACTTGTTAAGGACTGGTCCATTAATTAAATCTGAGCCTCCTAGATCATTCAGGATTTCAACCATGTACTGTACCATTGGGCCAGCTTTGTTGCATTTTTTAATTTTAATTTGTCAATTTTCTTATTTTTATGTTACTTTCTTCCATGACATTTAAACAGGTTATGAACTTCACTTTAATTCAGAAGTACATATATATTTTAAGCGTGATGTTATAAACAATATATTTGTGTTTTTGATCACCTTGATATTTGGCACCTTAAGCAAACTATACATTTGCTCAAAATTGTTGGGACATGTGCAACTGTTGCAGATTCTTACCATTTTGACTTGGATTTGACACTAGTACAGAGTGCAGTATCTCTGTAATGGATTAATGATTTTCATCAAACATTTTCCCCAGGGCAAGGCCCTTAAATAATCTGCCATATCTTGTATATAACTCATGTTTTTGTTTAAAGTGTATCAAGTGCTAAATCATGACTATACCTAGCATTTTGTTTTTTCAACACTGTATTTTCTTATAGCATTTAAAGTCAGTGACACTGTCACTTTTCAGAATTATGTGTTTGAGAAATGGATTTGTAGAATTCATCACAAGAGTAAAGCTAAGAGATGAAGTTCTTGAATCCATTTTTAAGAAAACATAACAAACAGATATGATTGCAGGTTCAGTCATAATTCTTTCTAATAACTGCAGTGGTCCTGAAGTTCTCTCAGCTAAAAAATAACAGTATGGCAAAGTAAAATGACCTGCTTGTTTTGGTTGTCATTTGTGTGGTTGCACAAAATGTCTAGTAGCTTTTAAAACTTTTGCTTGATTAGAGGAGTACCTTATTTCTGCCTGTCATTTGTTTTGCGCATGAATTGTATCAAGAGTTTTCAAAGCGTTTATGTTTGCACCTCAGCCCTGTTGTGACTGCAATCTGTGTTCATTTGGGTTTCCATTGTTTGTTCAAGGCCATAACTGTAATCCTTGGTACTGGGAGAATTTAAGTGTGATTACTGGAGGATTTAAGTGTGATTACTGGAGAATTTAAATGTGATTACTGTGAAGTACATACTAAGTCTGAAACTTCAGTATCTCACAGTATCCTACTTCTTTATGGTACAATGTTCTTAAAGTTAGTTTATGTAAAAAGCTGGTGAAGACCCCGCCACACATCCAGGGTGTAGGAAGGTTTCCCCCTGCAAAAATGCTTTAAATGTGTAACAGTAACTTCTGAAGTTTGCTTTTATTTTTGTTACATTGCACTTAAATGTTCATTGTTTTGAGTATCTCATCAAGTCTTGCCCCCAGATTTAATAAACTCTGTGTAGGAATAGTGCAAGCCCTACACGTAGTCTACAGTGTCTGTGTCTGCAGCTTCCCTTCGGCAGTGCACCTTGCATATTCATGAAGGTGAGCTATTGAGGGAGAGCCATGTACATGGTTACTGAATCAGTGCTAGGGGGTGTGCTACAGTGCTCGATGTGTAACACCCCCCCTGCACTGTCAAAGTGCCATATGGCACTAAAGGATTAAAGTAAAGTGTCCGTGGACATTTATTTATATTTTAGTTATATATGTCACGCAGGGGGTGTGTTACAGTGTCTGTAACACATCCCCTGCAATGTGAAAGTGCTGTATGACACTAAAAGTTCAAAGCAAAGTGTCCTGGGATACTTGTTTATAATATTGTTATATTTCACATAGGTGGTGTGTTACAGTGTATGTAACACACTCCTGAACTGCCAGAATGCCATATACTACTGAAATTAAATGTGAAAATGTTATTGGCCATTTTTTTTTAGTCTGTATTTGCATGACACAGTGCTTAGCAAGAAACAAGTGCCAGACAGCTAAAAATAGAAACTTAATGTTTTCAATTTTAATGAAAAAGGTCATGTTTAAGCATAGCTAAGTGAGTTTGTGCAGTGTGGAGCTTTGTTCAACAGTGCTTAAATATATCTGAGAGCTATATATAACTGTATAGCTGCAATCATCATATCCTCGGTAGCTGAATGGTTGGCATGATGGCCTTGTGTGGAGTAGGTGCATAGTTTGAATACAGGCCATTCAGATTTTTACATGCAATAGGAAAATGTTTTAAATGTATTTTTTATTTATATATACATTGGCATTTGTTAACTGGGTTAGTCCAGCTTGACTATAAGCCTATATTTAGTGGAGAACCGAGTATAAAACCCCCAGTTACACACAAATGTCCACTACATTAAAGTTATACTACCAGATAATGTAGTAAAATGCAAATGTTTAGGGGATATAAAGTAAAATAGATATACATTATAATAAATTATACTGTTAATAATAATTTAATTTTATTTAACTGTACTTTGCTCAGAGTTAAGCAATGCTAAGAAAAGGTAAGCACTGCTCAAACAGGACCTGTTTTAGCAGTACTTAGGAATATGCAGCTCCACTTAGTTGGTTTGGGCTATGCATAGCACTCTCAGTTTAAGCAGTTCTCAGCTCAGCTAAGTGGGTTTGTGCACCCCTAAGCATTGCTAAGCATTTGCCACTTTAAGCACTGCTCAACTAAGCTTAGTGGGATTGCACACTGCTAAGCTTTGGTTAGCATTTTTAAAAATGGTCCAATGGTGGCAAAGGGTGGAAAAATAGCCTTATTTAAGCTGCACAGGTGGGAATACAGCCAGAACCTGTTGGAGTTTTATCACTGCAGGAGCTATGACTGGAGTTGGAGAGGAAGCGTGCTTTTGGGCACAACGCTGGGGCATGTTGGAGTCCAGGGTCGTGGTTGGGCTCCTCATTAAAGACCATGACAACAGACTGCTGCAGGGCCTGTACCAGGGTTCTAAATACAAGTCTGAAGCCTGGAACCATCTGGCACGTGTCCTCACCAATGTTACTGGAGTCCTCTGCACTGGTGAGCAGGTGTGTCATCATTATGATGACCTGAAGCAGAGGAAAGAGGTGCTCTTAGCCTAATGGATCCAAGATGCTTGGGACTGGAATGCCCCAGATGTTTCTAGGTATCCTAGAAAAAATATAGCAATGGGACCACCAGGCTGTATTTCACATTTAATAAATAATTTTATTACAAGTGAAATACAGCCTGGTGGTCCCATTGCTGTATTTTTTCTATGACATTTTGGATTGTCTGCGGTATGCTGGACCTTTAGAGGAGACTTTGTGTGTTTTTTAAAGTTTGTAAGTATAAGAACCATTACTTTACCAAATTCTAGCATGAATATCTGATAGACAGGTACGCATAATGGTGTGTTTCCCTTCACACAGCTGCAGAGGAGAGGACTTGCAACTTGGAGGCCCATGCAGGGCTCCTAGCAAGGATGCACTGAGAGTGTGGTGAGTGCAGATATATCTTGCAATGTATAGTAATATAAATAAGAAAGAGTACAGTAGTAACTGTCAGTAGGTATATTCTGTTCTGACTGTACTGCAATAACAGTAATAATGTGTAGAAATAACATGCGTGTATGGTATTAATACTAATGATCTGGTAATAAAGTACACTGGCCTTCTAACTGTGAAGGGAATGAATGACATCCATTCATGATCTACAGGAAATACAGTACAACTGCAGAATTGTGAAGGTAAAAGTGTTAGTATTGCATAGGTTCTGTAATAGCAGCACATCTTCAGTGCATGCATTATTTAAACAAATAAACAATACACTTTGTCAAATGTATACTGATGACTGTGTCATGTCACTCTCAATAAAGCTCTCTTCTGCCAATTGTTGTGTGTATTCTGTTCTTTTGTTGAATAAATCTAATTTTACAGGTATTGCAAAGCAAATATGGGTATAACACCATGAAATGACTGAAGTTTGGCTACAAAAAATCTGTTATGCTAAAGTGTAGATGTGGAGCTGTACTAAAAGATAGAATGCAATTTGATATATGTTATGCAATAACATGTGAAACTTGAATAATAATGTGTAATGTATTATAGTGTTTTTCTATCAGGATTTTCTGGTGTTAACCTTTGCATTTCAGCTATATGCATTCCTAAATGTAGGTATGCTGATGCAGGCAAGTATGACACAGTAGCAGCTGTCGACTGCAAATATAGCATCTACAAATGTATATGGGTCAGGTAGGCATCCTAGCACCCTGATATGGTCTGTACAGATCACACATATTCCCATCCACTAGGGGTTAATTGTCTACACCTGCATTCCAAGTATTATAACACACTTTACCTACTATCTCTGTCATGTTTGAGTCTCATGCATGTATGTTCAGCTGTCACTGCAGTCTCCTGTGAAACTCTACTTATATTACCAGGTCAGACTTTCTCAGCAGGTGAGTTCTAGACACATATCAGTCAACCAACACACAGCAGTGACCCAGTATTTACCCCCTCATGTGTCATATACCACCCCTGCCTGCTGTCTTGTCTGTCTGCAAAAGCAACCTTTCCTACCCAACTTACCTCCCCAAACATACCTAAAACCCTTCCCCAACATCCCACTCTCACCTTAAAAAAAGGCTTCTGTCCAAAAAAAAAAAAAAAAAAAAAAAAAAAAATTGTCCTGTACATAGCTCTCAATTTTGTCCCCATGCACACTGCCATGAATCAATTATCCCATCAAGTAATCAACAAAGTTTTATTACCCACACCCCTCCCTGTAGGATGTGAGGCTTCAAATTGCAAATTGCCCACATCATGCACAGCTGTTGCTGCACAAGAAATGGAGAGCTATGGTCCTTTCCTGCACATCCCTAGCTACCTTTCATATTGTTTTTCCTCCTGCTTGCCCCCATTTCACCACTTTCCTATCACCCCCTTTTACTTTTCTTTTTTTGAAAATAGTGCTATTTTAAGTGGGGATAAGCTCCGTTTGTGATCATAACCCATTGCGCAAACCCATGCAAACCCGCTTAAAACCACTTAAAACTGCTTTAATCACCTTATGTGATTCAGACACTGTTCTGCCCAGTAACAAAATAACCAGCCCTGCCAAGGCTTGAACTCAGGACCCTCTGAACTACAGTCAGAGTAACACACCACTAGGTCAACTCAGCTCTGGCAAATTGTTGCTGCTTTTATGAATATATCATGCAGTACATTCATGTAACGTTAGGAAAAAAGGACACCACTGCCAAGTATTGCACCCAGAACACCCTGAACTACAGTCAGAGCAACACACCAATAGGCTAACTCAGCCATGGGAAATTGCTACTGTTTTTGTAAATATATCATGCAGTACAGTCATATAACATTAGGGAAAAAAAGGACACTGCTGCCAAGTATTGAACGTAGGACCTTCTGAACTGAAGTCAGAGAAACACACCACTAGGCCAACTCAACTTTGGGGAATTGTGATTGCTTTTGTAAATATATCATACAGTACAGTCATGTAACATTAGGGAAAATAGACACCCCTGCCAAGTATTGGCCCTAGGACCCTCTGAACTACAGTTCACTGCAATACACCAGTAGGCCAACTCAACTCTGGGACGTTACTGGTGTTGTTACAAAAATATCCTGAGTACCAGTGACACTACTTCTACATATAATGTGATAAATTACAGCATACTTGGGTTTTTGATGCAGACACTGAACCAGTACACAGCCAAAGACATGTTGATGGATTGACAGGAGGTCTTCAATATCAGGTACAGCTGACAACTGCACAGACTGTTGCAGAATGTCCACAGTTGTGTCACCTATGTATGGCGTGGCTGTCATCAAAGCTATTCTGTGTGCTGATGCACTGGCAAGGCAGTGCAGATTGATTTTACAAAAGCATGACAGATAGGTCAGTGTCACATGTCATAGCCATCCAAATATGCATGTTCATGCCAATCCTGTGTAACACACTGTATGCATGCACATATGTCTTGCAACTACACCTCTCATAATAATTACTCATTAGCTCTATCTGTAAAATTCCTAGCATGTCTGACATTTGGGCACTCACAGTTCAGGCCCACAGTCCAGTCTGTTGCACTACAACTACGTGCTTGGCAATACAACCTAGAAATAACTGGGCCCTGCAATGTCCAGCATACCTGGTTGCTGCTACCACAGTCACTGCCACCCACAGTAGCATGTCAAAGGCCTGGAAGGTGGGACACATGTCACAAATATCAACACGTGTCCTAAACCTCCCCTACCACTCTCTGGATGGTACTACTACTTAACATATGTACCAGAGGCACATGCCTCACATGGACCGTAATGGGTACCTTCACACTGGCCATGCTGTGACACAAGAGCTGACACTGCTCCTTCACTGACATATATAGCTTGCTGTCCCCCAATGTCTTCCCAATCCCCAGTATGACTCCTGGCCAGCATGCAGCTCCTGTGGCCTATCATGCATGCAACTGTATGTTCAGCTTCCTGATACAGACCTACAGTACTTCCCAAATACCTAGAAAAGGGCATCCACACAACACCCATACATAAAGGGTTGGTGGGGAATGTTCAGGAGACAGGGACATATATCATAGTCACCCCTACAAACATACACAGCTGATACACCAACATCAACTGCAGCAACATGCACATTCAGATAAAAAGGATGTATGACACTCACATCTGCCTGTCTCGTTACGGAGCCCAGCAGCACACATTGTTAAACAGTAACCTACCACAGAATCACAAACTCTGTTAGCAATGGCCAAACGTAGCATGCAAAACTGTGGACATACATCAATCCATAACAGTGAACAGTATTTCTACATACCCTCTGTGATGCTGTAGCTCCCACACCTTGATAATGTCCTCCTCACAGGCCAGGAAAAGGGCCAAAGTCTACACGAAGACCTTAATTATTGGACTGTGTTCCCATGAAATTGGCTAATGGCAATGCAACCCAGCTGTTCTGGATGCAATTAGCAAGTGGGAGTCACAGATTGGTGCATAGTCAGTCACCTATTCATGAGCACTAACTACAAAAGGCAAGCTGCTGCCTATGGTAAACAGATCTGACACTTTCTTCATGAAGACAGTCTGCGATTCTCTAGCAGACTACAACTGGATTTCTTCTCACAAAGGAGTACAGCAATATACCAGGTATGTTATAGAATTAAGCATATAATGGAATGCAGATGGGGGGCAATAATTGGAAATAGGAATTTAAATATTAGGTCTCAACAACATGTCGTGGACTGCCATGTTGCTGTTAGTCTGCTGTCCAGCACCTATGGTCATCCCTTATGGATCTGTCTGCAGTGACATAGATCACAGCTCTGGCCCCTGAGTCATCCCAGCAATGGTCAGCTCACATATGACTGCTACTGGATTGTCTGTTGTATAATACTGACAGTAAGTACTGGTGGATACAGCTGGCATTTCACATCATGTACTGTCAGTGAGCTCCTCAGTCTGTGAATGTCATACGGGCGTAGTTCAAAGATTATCCAGGTGTCCCTGACCATTCTTGATGTACTCTGGCTAGGTCATTGTGTACTCCACACCTGTATCTCATTGCCTGACACCTATGTCTAGCATACCTGATGACCCCTGCAGCCAGAGAGCAGGTTATAGTCACTAGTAGTGGGGGGGGGGCACTGGCTCTGCCTCAGCAGCAGTGCATACATATTGAGCATACAATGTAAGGGGATGAATGCAGTTACCAGATATTAATGTACCATTACTGCATTCCCAGGGGGTCTGGCATGTCACAGACACAGTCCCCAAACTCCGGGGACAACCATTACATATTGTCCAAATGGTGTCTGGAAATCCACATTTGTTTGGCAGGGAGTCTATATGTATCAGGCACATGTACACATTCCGCAAAAATCTGGGTACTGCAGATGTCAGACACCTATGAGGAGGACACCCTACACCATATATCCACTGCTCTCAGTTATTGTGTAGCACAGATGTTGCTGGAATGCCCACATGCACTTGTAGTACCACTCACCTATTTATTGGATGTAGGTTGGATGACATGGTACTGTAATGTTGCCCATAGGGGACACCCAACAGTTGATGGCAGTGATGGGTGTGGATACATAATAACAGTCTGTCACAGCACTCAGGCCATATCTGGCATTCCTGGTACCATATGAAGTTACTAGGCTATGGGCCCTGAGCAGTCATATGCCTAGGCCAGATGTTAGCCCATGTGTATGCAAGGCAGCACCTGATGCCCCAGTCAAACAGGGACACAGGTGGTATCCTAAGGGTGTATGTGGAGTTAACCATCCAGTTATCCAGGTTATGCCAGTAAAGGTGCTACCCTGCCTGATGTGGACATGGTGCCCATTCCACCACAGGGTGATTGTGTGGGACACACATCTGAGCTGCCAACATGCCCAGTTCATGTCACACTCCAGGTTGAGGGTGTGTGTGTGCATCTTAACAGAGTGGAGCATGAGTTGCACTCATGCAACAGTCTCAGCAATGTGGAGTCCATGATTGCCTTGCATGCCACACTGAAGTCACCACTGATGAGTATGTATGAAACCAGGTAGAGGAGTGGCCTTATAGCCTATTGGTATATGGTAGATGTTTGATGCCCAGGTATTCCCTGGTGAGGAACCTCTTTGAAGTCCCCAGCTGCTGCATGTGCTGTGCGATGTGAATGATGAACAGGGAATTAACCACAATAATGGGGCTCATTGGCAGGAATATAGGGATGTTTATACCCCATGTCACTTGATGATATACCCTTCTGTATGACATGGGCCATGTAGAAGGTTTCCCTTATAATGGAAGCAACATTATGTTGAAATGTTATGTTGCCAAAGACCTGTGTCCACAGATCCTCATGACTGATTGCGTGCCTAGGAGTTGTTGGTACTGTGATAATATGTGGGGACGTCACTCTCCCCAAAAGGGTTGACACTGCATGTCCTGGTATGCGGCCTGAGGCCATGTGTCTGGCAACAGTCATGTAACTGTGTGAGACCCTCCTAGGCAGATGTCCACATCACAAGGGAATCCGTTGATGGCACACAGCATACAGTCATCCTCAGACATGGTCGGACATAGGCTAATGGCTGTTACATGTACCTCAGAACTTTACATCACACATAACAGAGGCCTAAACACAGAACAACAGGTTACACACCTAGTTATGGGTTAACTGCTCGAGATGGATTCCCCTATGTGGGATAGGTGGGTTGTGTCAGCGCACCGGTGTGCTACCTCTATGGTAACCTATGTTGTGATGTATACTTGGGAGTGTTATATCTATAATGGCCACATGGGTTATACTGTCACACAGTTTGTCTGGGTCAAGGTAGGCAGATTGCACTGTCACCCCCCCCCCCATCCATGGCTTTGGTGACTGTGTCATAGAAGTCAACCAAGTGTAACAGACATGAACCCTTTTGTGACAAAGCCTAAGTGTGAGTGATGGAGTGTGTGCAGGTCGCCAATGTCCTTGTTAATGAGGTTCACTATAAACTGTGCTGTGGCCTTGCAGAACAGCTTAGTTAGGCTGTGGGGTCTACCATGTGATTGAGTGGGGGATGCCCAACCTTAGTCTAAAGAGGTGACAGTTATCATCCATTAAATGTCTGGGACAAAGGTGATAATCAGTCCTCCTTTGAATACAGTTCCTTATGGTGTTTCAAGGTTATACCTGGGGTCATATAGGATGCATCCTGTGATGTGATAGTCCCCCATGGCAGATGTATACGATGACTTTCACATGGCAGCGGTGACCTGTTTCCTATATATCGGAGACAGGGAAAGTATTGTGGATATCCTGATGTACTGATGGGGAAGACAGGGGGTGAAGCCTACACCGACTCTGTGAGGCATCCAGTATGTTATACCAACAGCACTAGTATAGCTGGTGTCCTTGAGCACTACAAGTGAGCAGCTGCAGGTGCTTCCTGTGCTGTTGCAGACATATGTGCAGTAGGGGAGATGACTGTCTGTAGTGGATGCAGACAATATAAGCTCTGTGTTTGTTGTGTAGGTTTGCAGGACTGATCCCATTTTCATGTACACACTAAGGAAACATTGCTCCAAAATGGGCACCTGCCCCTACTTTGTCTCAGACAGCGGTATGTCATCCCTGTTATGGACAGTATGTATTGCAGATGTCCACCAGACAGGTGTACATATCTTAGCAGAGGATGATGTAGGCCTGTCGGATATACCTGACTACATGCATGTATACAAATGCACATATAGTGCTTGTGTTAATGTGTGGATATTGGTGCCAGTCCTTAACTCATTCCCTCCAGTAGAGCTCTTTTGAGTGTGTACCTTTAACTCCCAGTGGGTGTGGCTTCTGCCTTTAAAAACGACATTATCACCTTACAGTTCTAATAAATACTTATTCACAGAGGTCATATATCAATACAATTGTGTTTGCATTCATATATGCTTCAAGATAAAATATTCTGATACCTTGTGTGTAGCATGGTTTTGGATTTATTAATGCAAATATGAACAGGCAATATTTGACGCCTAGAGGAGCAGTAGGAGGTAACTGCAGAAACGCCTGGAGACGTCACTCGGCTGTAATGAGTTGAGGAGTTGGGGGATATGAGGCTGTGTATACCCCCCCCCCGAAGGATGCATTCCATGTTGGAGGTGTATGTATGGCTGACCCTAGCTAGATGGGTATTGTGGGAGATAGTGACTGCAAATGTGACTGCATGATGGTTCCTTTGCCACGGAGGATGACACTGTAGGGGTGCTGCAGTGCTAACCCATGTTGTGTAATGTCAACTGCAATACACCTTCACCTCATGTGGGGGTAGCCCTGGCCACATCAAGGTGTTTATACTTCCACTGCTGATGGCTGTCTACCCATTTGTGTGCTGGCATGGGTACGTCTTACAGTGTATGTTAGGGTCATTCAACTGACCCAGGATCAGGGTAAAGACCTGACTCCTAATACTGTTGATGAGGTCCATATAGGCAGAATGGGCTTCCTGGTCACATGTGGTGGCCGATAGCTAGCTGTGATTTGAATAGGTTTGTGTTGGCAATGGAGAACTGCCCTTGCAATGTCCCCCTGTGCATCTTACTGCCTGTACAGTGTGGAAGTGTGTATGTGTCTCATATATACTGAAACCTCATGTCCCTTGGCATTACTGGCTACACTTTGGCTTCTGAATGTATGACAGGATGGTTGACCAGGTAAGGCTGGGGTGCTCTCTGCAGCTTTGAACCATGGTATCTTTGACTGCACAAATGTCTGCAGTTCCCCGGGTCAGGACTGCTTGCAATGAGGGCAAAGTCATGTGTACACCTCTAGCATTTAGCAGCATGGCCTTCAATGTGTGCTGCACTGACACTTGTATGTTGGTAGTGATAACTTCACCACTTTTACAAATGGAGTCACTATGGGGCAGGCAAGAACCATTGCCAGATGCATGAACACCAGTGAAGACAGATGGAGGCCATATCTTGTAGGGCATCGTGGTCTGTTTACCATATCATCCCAACTACTGGAACCCCTGGAATATCACAGGATAAATGTGCACATGTTAAGGGCAATCATTCCCTGATTGTATTGCAGCATCGGTCTGGGTGACAGCATAATGCTGCGTAAGGCTAGGGACATACCTGGCTGGGACACATAACCAGTGCGCTTACTCATGTCTCACTGCATATAATCCAGGGACATAAATGTCAGGTTAAGCACACCAACATGTACTGTGGCAAACCCATGAGAGTACCTGTTGGTGAGAGACAGCAATGTGTATGCAATATGTTGGAGTCTGTCAAGTGACAAACAAGTAACTATGACCATCCACATACACAGTCAGGTCAGAGGCACACCAGTGTGTCTCCACGGGTGTCCTCTACGTGTAACATGTTTGAAATGGGCTGATGCCTGTGTGGCTGTGAGACACAGGTGTGTGGCCATGTGTGGTATGTGCTGTGTATGGCTGTGGCATTCATGTGTGGCTTTGCCTCGGAGATCCCCTTTGTTTGTGGATGTGTATGTTGAGGACCACTGCAGATGTTTGTGTGTGTTGTGTAGGTGTGGGTTGTGTATGAGGTGTGCTAATTGTGTTGACAACCTGCTTAGCAACAGATATGTGGACTTGACAGGGTGAGAGCATTGACTGCAGGTTCTTACTGTCATTGCATCTCTGACACAGTGTGTTCCTTAGTGGTGTTTGTAGATGGCTGTCCATCCATTTACATGAGGCAGGTGCTGCACAGTGCCAGGACACCCATATCAAACACACTGGCTGGGTATACTGTAAGACATTGTTGAGCCATATAGTCCAGAATCTGAGGGAGGAAGGCCAGGGAGACCTGAGGGGTGGACCTACAGACCAGGTGATTGCCAACAGACCAACAGGCTGACTCCACAGCAGAACATGTAGACAGGCTATGAGCAAGCAGTAATAGGTGCAACAGGTACATGCATTGCAACACTTCATAGCACATGCAGCAAATAGCATGAAACATCAGGATCGGGGGGGCAACACATGCTGTATTGCCACTATGTTGCCGATACCTGCAGACATACTGTGCTGATAGATGGCTGGGGTATGATGTGGGGGTTAGCGGTGGATAGTGCTGGCAAAAGTGGATGTGCATGGTCTGTACATAATGGTGAGCAATGTATGCAGTCCTGTGATGTGTTCCCCTGTTCATGTCTTTTAGGTGGGATGTGCAGACATCACAACCCACCCTTCTCAGAAGCTGAGTCCACTGCAATTATTGATGGCCTGAGACTCCATCACTGGGTGCTGTTGTAAAGGAGTCACCATAACCAGCAACAATGTGCTGTACTGTGAGCAGATCTGATAGGAACAGTCAATGATGTGGGCCACCGGAACAGAAGATATGAACAGGTCCGACACTGTGCTACTGATCTCATACACCATGTATGGCAAAGGACTACAGTTGTGGCAGAGACTGTGCTGGCACAAGTGGAGGGCCTGCTACACAACCACCACTCTCAGCCATAGAGGAGTTCCTGGCAAACCTGTGTTCAGCCACATGCTCACAGGAAACCGTCAGTACATATGTCGTAGAGGTGGGTGGTACAGATTCCACAGCTGATGAGCATTCAGGTAAGCCTCTAGTGGTCAGCACGTTAACACTGTAGCATTCATGGTGGCAGCCTCTGTATACCTGTATGCATATGTCAGGTCAATCTGCATTTGTCGGTGGGATTTTGTAATGCACACATGTGGACATATATTGTGAGTGTCAGCAATTTGTATAGTATCACAGCTTGTACTGTTCATGTTGATAAATGCACATATTATCATGTACCAATGCCACATGTGTGTGTGCTGACAATACCTCTCTCCTCACAAATCCATAGGTACCTCTGGTGTGGCTGGAAAACATAAACCTGTAGCCAGTGAGTGTGGAACTATCATGTTATGGCTCACCTATATCATAGGCATGTTAAGGGCTGCCAGTTTGCCATGCACATGACTGTTAAGCTTAGCCATATTGCAGTATGTGCATGTTCACTTGTGGTGGGGTTCACTGCAGTGCATCACATTGGTAATCACAGTAGCATATTTGTAGGGGATGTAACATATTAGCACATAGTTTTGTATAGATGTAGCCACTCTGCTATACAGGGGTGCATTACTGTTGTGTGAATGGGTGCACTGTGTTTTAGGTGAAGGTCCATCACATGTTCTGACTTGTCATGTATCTCATAAGTGTATAGCACTAGCAACATTAACTGGATGTAGCGGGATTGCATGTTGTTGAGGGCCTGTCCAGAGTGTGTCTGTTCTGGTCTGATTTTGTGTTGTGCATGGCACCAGTCAGAAGGTGTGGTCTGTATAATGCCTTTGTGGCACCTCACCTGTATGTGTGTGTGTATGTGAATTGGCAAACATTATAGTGCAGGAATTAATGTAGTCATGTTGTCTTCCCCTCACAGGTGACCATGGGGATTGGAGTGTGTCCCTCTCGCAACCTGATGTCAGTGTCTCATCAGACTCTGATGATGGCAGCCATTGTAAGGCACAGGTGGGGTTGTTGGGGGCTGAATCTATCCCATTGGTTGACTTCCCACTTCCACCCCCAATGTCCCCCCACATGGTCAGTATGCTCACACATATCTAGTCCCCAACAGCCACAGATATTGGGCAGGCAGAGGGTGGTAGAATCACACAGGGGAGTGTGGTGACTATGCCATCTGTGACTATAGACACTAACCATATCCAGAGACCTCAAGATCCCACACAGACAGATTGACAGGGGTGCTCAAAGGATGACTGCTGGCCATCTAGCCCCTGTCAGAGGTATCACAGCACTTGTCACCTTACACATGTTTTGGTCCATCATGGAGACACAGGCACATTGCACCAGATGGATGCGTAGGGTCATGGATGTCACACTGCCTGGCATGCATGACTCCCTCCACAACATTGGTGATGCCTTACATCATTTCACTGATGTAGTGGATAGATGGTGAGGTGAGATATTGTCAGTCCTTAACTGTGCAATGTCTATGCTTGAACATGTGATAGGAACATGGCATCAGACACGTGGACGTAGGTCAGCAACAACATCAACTGAGAGCCCACGTGGCCATGCATAGTCACACCCCCATAGTGGCACTACCACCAGCACTACTGAAGGGAGGGTGCTGTCCACACCACAACATGACAGGCCATGGGCATGTGGTCTTGGGTGGTCCTGTGAAGGACACAGACCCAGCAGACACAGGTCACCATCTGGAAGTAGTACTGCATCTGGCCTTGGGCATGGTGTTGCCAGTGCCATTCTTGGCAGAAACAGTTCCAGTGTTCATGGCCCGAGATGATGAACTGTACATTCTGCCATGTACGGTCCATGGCCGTCCAACATACTCTCGTGTAGGGCTAGCACATGGCTTGACTGCATGCACACACTCACACATCACTGTCAGATGCAGGTTACCAACAGACACACACAGCTCCTATCTATGGCCTAGCTGGCCAGCACCCTTCCAGACACACACACATAATGTCAACTGTATGGCACTGTTTAGGACTTTGGAAACCCCACACCACACCCTGTGCATGTGATGATACCTGTGCCACATCCCTGTTATCCATACCATCTATGCAGGGACATCCTAATATGTGTCTGATGCACAGAGTGAATATAGTACAGGTAATAGCAGTTTTTAGTGTAGTAGTGTTATGCCCTGTAAGGTGCTGTCTGCTGGCAATTGTCATGCATACAAATCAAAGTGTATATACCTTTGTCCCATGATGCTTTACTGCTGTTAGTACTGCTGACTGACTGTTGTCTCACAGACCTTATTCTGTTTCCGTTCCAGGTGCCTGTGTGTCTGTCATGGTGAGCTTCTGCCATTACAGGAGCTCAGGATTGCAGAGTGGCAATGCAGAGACCTTTTCTTCACCAATGTATGGCTGTATATGTGCAGGTTTATCTAGGTGCATATGTGTGGAATAGTGTGTGAGGGGCAATGGGGGCAGACAGCTTAACCTTGCATCCATACCCCTTGACACAGCATGTTACTCTTGATAAATGTCACCTGGGAGTTCTGTAGGATCACAGGTTCATAGGTACAGTAGAGGTTACTAGAGTACTAGCCCTGGGTCCCTTACAAGCCTAGCCAGTACTTTATCCCCAACAGAATCATCGATCAGCACCTGTTGCCCCTGGCATTGCTGGACACACTTTGGACCCCCTGGGACAAATATTTTTTTCCCATCCACTGAACCTTGATGCAGTTAATGAGGGTCTGCATGGCACTCTGACATGTTTGGGGAGTGCATTCCAGAGCCAGGGCAGCCTCTGGGAGACAAACTTGTCTCTTCAGCTGTTTTTTTTTTTTTTTGCTGTTTCATATGTGATTCAAGCCTGTCATGCCTGTAATGTGCACAGAGCTATACTGATATATATGGGACAGCTGTTGAAGGGCTGAGCACAACATTGCCATCTACTCATGCCACAGCCCACCTGTGGACAACCTGTCCACCAAGTGGGGCAGTACTGATTCAAGACTGTCTGCTTGGACCAGGTGTTGAACACCAGGGATAACCTTTGTGGGTGTTAACATAGCCTTTCCATTTGGTGCAGATGTCTGCATAGGTACATATCAGACTGGCCATACTGGTAATGTATTATTGTATTGACTGAGGACTATACAGAGGTAATGTCCACCTTTAGTCTGGATGCAGTCCCTTTGCCTATGTGGTGAACCACGTCCAAGCCTTTTCTGACCACTACCACTACTTGATGGTTGAATGCATCAGTGTTATCAACCTGAGTAGCCAGGTCTATCAATGTTGTTTGTGTGTTTGTGGGTCATTGGGGGTGGAAGAGGCTCACAGGGTGTACACATGTCTGCATATTGCACACACATAGGCAACACAGAGTAGGGCTGCCACCTTATCAAATGTGGAATGTGGGACACATCTTGTAGTATTGTGACACTTGGCAGGACATACCATAACTCACGGCAAGTGCAACAGACAGGACTTCCCTTGGTTTGCCAATATGACAGTTTCTTTGTGCACATTACCATAGGTTGTGCTATTTCTCAAACCAGTAAGGTACTTCTGATGTGAAATAACTTCTTTATGCAAGTAGTAGGCAACCTTAGAAAATGTTTATTGCCCTACACTCTGGAGACCTCTGTATTGTTTGTGTCATTGTCACAGGTCACACCTGGCTAAACATGGACTGTAACCTACAGGATGGGACAGGTGGTGTCCATAACTCTCACCTGTACAGATGTCTTCTGAATGTCCTGTTTGCCACATATTTTTGTTCCATTTGGCATAACATTGTGGTTTCCTGGCAAAAAAGTGTGAAATCATTAAAAAATTATATTACACAAAAAATGGCAGATATTTTCCTGTCAGACTTCATACCCTTCAGAAAATGGATGTGAATGTACAACCTGTTATGCTATCTACTTTGTATGTTTGTCAGAGCAATATTTAAAGATTGACTCTAGTATTTGGGCTTTGTCCCACTTTTCTGTATGGCTTTCTCCAGATGTCTTTCAGTAAGGGGTCGATTGGTATGTTTGAAATCCTAACACAGGCAGACTGCTGCAAGGGGATACACATATTTACACACATACACCCACTTATGAACTGCCCTTGTTGATAGTAGAACCTCTACCTGGCTAGTTATACATAAGATAGTGCAATATACATAGCACATGAACCACAGAGCTTATACAGTTTTGCAGTGCCTGCCAGTACTATTCAGGTGGTTGATATCTGCAGGTGCTGAAAGGATTGCCACTGGGGGGGGTTAACAGGCACTTAAAATGGTATAACCGTGTCAAACACACACTGCTGTAGGGGGACATACATTCCAAAATGCATGCAGAGAGAGTTGCCTGTTTTGGAATAACAACACCTATCTATCTAGTTATGTACAGTATAGCCCACTGTACATATTGAATGCACCACAGTGCTATTGTGTTTGAAAATGTGCAACTCTGCATCTAAGGTACATGACCTCTGTAGGCCATGAAAAGGTTGATGATGGTGGAGTTAACAGGGTGGCACAGGCACACAAAATGGTATAAGCATTGCACACACACACACACACACACACACACACACACACACACACACACACACACACACACACACACACACACACACACACACACAAGACAGCCACACTGCTACAGAGGATATGCATACACAGACACATACACTCATACAGTTGCCAGTATTGAGATTAGAACACCTACCTATCTAGTTGTATGTAGTATAGTGTTATGTCCTTATTGCATATGCCACGGAGTTTATATGTTTGTGGCATACCTCTCAACCTGTTAGAACAGTACATGTGGACAAAGCCTTCAATAATTGGGGGATACAGGCCCAAAAATAGTGACATGTTTTACATATTGCTCTTATAAACTTAGATAACTGATAGAGTGACAGGTTTCAAATTACCATCACTTTTGTGAAGGGTATGAAGTCTGACACTCAGATATCTGTCATTATTTGCTGACTTCAGCTCTTAATGATTTGCCAGTGATTTACCAGGAAACCATAATTTTATGACACACGGATGAAATATATGGGGCAATCGTCTGGACATTCTGCAAAACTGTATGGCCTGCAGAGTGTCAAATAGTGCCTCTAAGGTGGATGACATCAACAGGCCCTATAAATTAATGCAATGGGGGAGTCAGTAGGGCAGAACAGGCCTCACAATGTCATAAACAACACACACACACACACACACCCACACACACACACACACACACACACACACACACACACACACACACACTTGGCAGTCTTGAGATTAAAACCAGTGTGTCTGGGAGACTAGTTCACTATTTAATTTTTTATTCACATGTCAATATTTGTTACTGCAGGAAAGCTGGGCAATGGAGGGACAATAGGCCACAGATATGGACATTACACAGCTCTGAGTAACCTAAATGGTGCCTACTAGAACAGCTGGTTGTGACAAATCAGTGTAACACCAGGATATAAAGGCTACCACATAACTATGTCAGTACTCACAACAAGTCAGTGGGCACCATCCATACCCCACAAATGTCAGGGTTTCTCAGAATGTCCACACATATGCCTCATATATCTGTTCTGTCATATCATTGCATTTGTCTGGCAAACTATTGGCTAAACAATACAGGCTGATGTGAAAACATCAATGACAGATGGTTGAGATGCAAACTTCATACCCATAAGAAAATGCAAGCTAATACAAAACCAGTCGACCAACTGTATATATTTGGAAAAGCAATATTAAGCTGTTGTCTCCATGTCTGGGCCTGTGTCTAACTACAATATATGGCCTTGTCAAGATATCTGCTTGTAAGAGTTTGAGAGGTATGGCCAACATGTAGCCTTAGAAGAACACTGCGACACAAACTGTCTGAGCACCAGAGCAGATGTATGAGGCACAATGCTGGCCAACCTGCTAAACAGGTACAGTCAGAGGTGTTCAGGCCATAACCCTGTGTGTGATGTTATGACTTCTACCCCAGTCACACCATAACTTCAATTACATAAGAGCAGCAACTGTGGACAAAGCTTGTGACTGGAGCAGAGCAGGACAAAGGGCTACATATAAAGGGAAAGAGGAACCACTGGCCACACAAACATAGAATGTGCAGACTACAACACATAGTGGAGTAGCATGGGCTCCCTGCAGTGTATGGAGTCAGTAGACAAATGTTTGTCAGTGGTTCCTCACATTAATCTCTACTGATCTGCCACTGACATACCAGGACATTACAGTGTTGTGCAAAATGTACCTCACATATTATGCAAAACTCTGCTCAGTCCAATACAGCCTGTACCCATTCTAGACATGACTCAGTTAATAAGGATAGCACACAGTCAGGAGATCCCTCAGCCAGTCTATCAGTGAGGTGCTGGACTGTTTACAGAGGCTCATCAGCTAATCAACTATAGCACTCAAAATCCTGGACCAGAGTACAGGTAGGCCTGGGCCGGAGTCCCACTCTTACTATTGATGGTTGTACTGGGCATGCTCCTACACTTAGCTTCTGTCAGCCCATGTCTGAACCCACATCTGACTACAGAACTGGGATATACATATATCCCTTCTGCATAAAGACAGCTATGTACACCTTAACTGTCTATCCCCACCCCCAACAGACATGTTTACCCCCATCTAGCCATATGTGGTACATATAAGATTTATCTGGCTCTATTGACTGTGATATACATACAGATATATAGGTAACATATACAAATATATCATTTAGAGAAATGCAGAGACAGAGGGGAGAGAAAGAGAGAGAGAGAGAGAGAGAGAGACAGAGAGACAGAGAGACAGACAGAGAGAGAGAAACCCTGAAAGGCATAGAGTGATGTACTGCAAGAGCTACAGGTACACCAATTTTAACCAGTGACATGTGCAAATACTATGGTGAGGCCCATTGTGTAATAGTAGATAGGGAGGGGTTGTAATCTCATGTCAGTCACTGTGTGTGTGTGTGTGTGTGTGTGTGTGTGTGTGTGTGTGTGTGTGTGTGTGTGTGTGTGTTTCTGTATGTATTACACATACAGCAGAATACACACTCCCAACAAGCCTAGGTCTGTGTAACGGCCACCCATATTTTATCCCTCTGACTACTGTCCTCCACAACAGTGGTTTCCCCTGTCAGTAGCTACTAATGTCATCCGCCCCAACAGAACTGGCAGACACTATCGATATGTGTAATTTCAGTGGTGCATGCAATAAGTACATAGTGCTATAGTATAGATGGTTAGATAGGTAGTGGTTCAATTCCCAACAACACCATCTGTGTGTGTGTATGTGTGTGTGTGTGTGTGTGTGTGTGTGTGTGTGTATATAAGTGTATTCCCTTGTGGCTTTGTATGTTTCCTGCCTATGTGTGTGCAATACCAATACATTTTGAGACCTGTTCCACCCTGTTAACCCCCCCATTGCCCAACTTTACAGGGCCTGCTGATGTGACCCACCTTAGATACAGCATTGGACACTCTGCAAGCATATAAGCTCAGTGGCACATGCATGTAGCACTTTAGTGCATATAACTAGATAGGTAAGTGTTCTAATATCAAAACTGTCAACTGCGTGTGTGTGGAGCATGTCACCTCCTGTGGGTTGCTTATGTCATTTTGAGGCCTGTTCCACCCTGATGACTCCCCCATTGCATTAATTGACAGGGCCTGTTGATGTCATCCACCTTGGATACAGCATTGGACACTTTGTGTTATTTATGTATTCCAGGAATTGATTGAGTGTAGCTAGTGATCCCTGCCATATAAGGCAAATATCATCCTGGTTGAAACAAAATACATATACTGGTGACCATAGATGTCTGTGACCTTTACAATGTTATACTGCAGGATATTGGACTGGAGTGGGTCCATGAAATACTTATAGAACACAGGAACCTCCATAATACTATTATCCTAATATTGGAGCTATTAGGCCTAGTACTTAGTAGTAATTATATAACATTCAACACAAGTACTATTTACAGAAAAGGGGTATAGCCATGGGTTCACCTTGTGGTGGGGCATATGCTAATGTAGTCATGGCGTATTGGGAAAAACATTTTGTTTTTCAGTTCCCCTATAAAACTACATTAGGACATACCATAGATTCCAGGATGATATTTGCCTTATATGGAAGGGATCACTGGCTACACTAGAGCAATTCCTGGAATACATAAATAACATCACTTCATTTTTTAAATTTACTTCGAATGTGAACTTCAACTTTATTAATTATTTGGATGTTCACTTATTTAAGGATGAAGTGAAAGGAAGATATGTGACCACAATTCAAAGGAAAGAGACTTATTCTGCTTCCTTCATTACAGTAGCTCACATCCCCAGCATCAAAAAAGGTCTGTAGTGAAGGGGCAGTTAGTTAGGGCAGCTTGAATGGTCACCAGATACGAAGATTTTATTCAGGAGTGTAACATTTTATGCTCGATGTTCCTTAAAAGAGCATACCCTGTAGAATTAATCGATGACTTGATTCAGGAAGTCACAAGGAAAAGAATGAATGGACATTTCCAGCCCATTTTGGGAGATGAATGTCACTCTACAGACGTAACAGTAGAAGAGGTTGTTTGCTCTATGGTAGAGCCTGGTATAACTACAGACATGCAAAAGTATGGCACTGAACAAGTCTTCGATTTTTCAAGATCTTTAACTATTACATTAAGTGAAGACTTTAAAAGAACTGGCCTATATTAACAAATGATTCTAACATTAGAAAACAAATAGGTGAAAGACCTGTTATTACCTACAGAAAGGGAAAGAATTTTAAAGACATATTTAAGGAGAAACAGTTCATGAATAGTCATAGTACGTATGGTATGTTTAAGTGCGGGGCATGTGCATGGTGCCATAAAATACAAGTAACAAACAATTTTATGGTACGAAATTCTATATACCATATAAAGGGAAAATATAACTGCAATTCAAAAGCAGTGATTTACTTAGCATTGTGTGAATCATGCCCAGCCTTTTACATAGGTAAAGCGGAGAGGAAATTTAGTTAACGAATTTATGAACATGACTATGCTATAAGGAAACATAACTTAAATAATGCCTTAACTAAACATGTCTGTGACAATTTAGAGCATTGGTTTAGATTTTTAATCATTGATCAGGTTGAAATTAATGACAAAAAACATGGGGGCTACTGTTAGAATCTAAGGAACTTAGATGGTAAATCTGTTTGCAGGCTGACAGTTGGCCGGAGATAAATAAGTGTAGCAAACCAGGAGAAGAACAAACAAAGAGTTAAAAAAACACCACAGGAAGAACGAAAGACTCCACACAAATTGTTTTAATAAATAAAACCAAAGTAAAATGAAGCTCTTTTCATCCAGTCAAATGACTGTACTTCATCAGGCAAGTAAACCAAACTAAACACAGCTTTTAAATAGACAACACTCTCCCTCCCATGTGATTATCCATCAATGAGATGTGACAAAGCACAAATAGATTCTTAAAACATAATACTAACATAAAAAAAAATATATATAGATATATATATATATATATATATCTGTGTGTGTGTGTGTGTGTGAACAAATTTTTAAAATAAATATAGGTACGCATCAGCAATTTTCTTTAGTGACAATAGCTAATAAACTAACAGAAAACAACAAGTCAATATGCAACCTAAAGTGAACCTAGAAAAATAAGAAAGTGTAAATGTAAACATATATCCATATATATAAACTGTCACTCCTAATAAGTATTTCATCCATACTAAAGTACTGCATTTTAGCCACCGTTAAAAACTTATAAGCCAATTAAAACAAAACGTTACCTAGTAAGACTTCTCAACTTCAAAATGCATGTGATGGATGTAATTTCATTTAGACCTGGCTGTCTGCAAGAATCCAACCGTAAGTGCCATAACAACTCTTGTTTTTCCAACAGTACCTGAAAAGAGCCTCCCTTAACATCAGGTGCAATTTGTTCAATAACTCTAAAGTTGAAAACATGGGCTGGGTGACTAACACAGTGTCTTGCCAAAGCATTCTCTGTTTTACCCCTGCTAATACTATAGGTGTGTTCATGCACCCTTTCCTTAAGTTTCCTGTCAGTTTTACTGACATAGAATGATGGACATGCTTTACACTGGGCAAGATAAACAGAGTTACAGTTGTATCTCCCATCAATTTTATATATCCTGTCCCTGATGGTAAAAGTGTAACCAGAAGCTATGGATTTACAAAAGTTACAAGATTTGCACTTATACATACCTGGTGTTCTATTTACAGTATGCTTACACATCTTCAAAAGGGCCTTCATATTCCTACCCCTTTTAAAGATCATGGTAGGGCATTCACCTACTTTGTCCACTACCTCCCTTTCCGTAAGCAGTAAATTCCAGTTCTTTAACAAGATGTTTCTGATACTATAAGCATCCAAACTGAAAGGTGTGATAAAACTAACAGTAAAACCTGTTCCCTGAATTTGCCCCACATGTTCCTTCCCTAAGGGACCATATACATCATCATTCATAGAACTCACTTGGGTCCAAGTAGTATTAGTTACTTGTTCCGTACCTAAAATGGGTTTATAGGTCCCAGTTCTCCTTTTATGTTGTACTTCATTAATTAAATCCATGATCATTAATTCAGGGTACCCCTTCATAAAAACATATGTTTTAAGACTTCACATTCTTTGAGGAATGCCTCGTCATCAGTAACCATTCTAGCCGCTCGCACCAATTGACCCTTAATAACAGATCTTTTTTGGTGAATTGGATGCAAGCTAGTAAAGTGTAGCATAGAGTTTGAATATGTTTCTTATGGTATATTCTTGCAAAATAATGTTTCCTAGTTTTATCTTTCCTAAGGTCAATGTCTAAATATGCAATCCTTTCATCCTGAAAGTTACTAGTGAACCTTAAGAAACTGGTGGTGTTGTTCAAGTAACCGATCATTTGGTTAGCAGCATCTGCTTTCCCTTTAAACATAATAAAAATGTCATCAAGGAATCTAGTGTGAAAACATATCCATGTCCTAATATCAATACAGTTAAAGATGTATTGGTGCTCCCAAGGGGCCATCACCAAGTTAGCGAAGCTCACGCCACAAGGTGAGCTCATTGCTACACCCACTTTTTGCAGGTATATTTCACTATCAAACATAACACGATTGTTTGATAAAATAATATCTAATAACTCTTCAATTAGCCTAACTTCAGAGTTTGAGACTCCATGCCATCTTAATCTATCCACAACCCATTCTATACCTGTTACCTGTGGGATAGAAAAATACAAGTCTGTAACATCAATTGTAAGGAAGTTCTCATTGTCTCTGTAGTTAAATTCATTAATGGCAGCGAGGAATGCCCATGAATCCTTACAAATCTGTTTTTCTTTATCCACATATTTCTTTAAAATTGAGTCTACCAACTTTGCACTAGCATATTTGATGAAAAATCTGGCATCCACTAAAGCCCTCATTGGGGGATTACAAATACTCTTATGTATTTTGGGGATGCCAAATAGAGAAGGTATTCTCAGAGAAAGGGCTGACAAATCATTACATGTATGAACATCCACCATTCCATTAATAAAGAGTTCATTCAAAAAGGATTTGATATGATTGTGTGCTGAATTCAATTCATTTAAACTTACTTTAACATATGTGTCACCTTCAAGCACAGCTGTAAATAAAACACCAGGTGTGTGTAAGTGCAAATCTTGTAACTTTTATAAATACATGGCTTCTGGTTACACTTTTACCATCAGGGACAGAATATTTAAAATTGATGGGAGATACAACTGTAACTCGAAATAAGTGGTTTATCTTGCCCAGTGTAAAGCATGTCCAGCATTCTATGTCGGTAAAACCAACAGGAAACTTAAGGAAAGGGTGCATGAACACACCTATAGTATTAGCAGGGGTAAAACAGAGAATGCTTTGGCAAGACACTGTTAGTCATCCAGCTCATGTTTTCAACTTTAGAGTTTTTGAACAGATTGCACCTGATGTTAAGAGGGCCCTTTTCAGTTACTGTTGGAAAAACAAGAGTTGTTATGGCAGTTACGATTGGATTCTTGCAGACAGCTGGGTCTAAATGAAGTTACATCGATCACATGTATTTTGAAGTTGAAAAGTCTTACTAGGTAATGTTTTTTTATAACTGGCTTATAAGTTTTTAACAGTGGCTAAAATGCAATACTTTAGAATGGATGAAATACTTTTTAGGAGTGACAGTTTATATACATGGATATATGTTTACATTTACACTTACTTATTATTCCAGGTTCACTTTAGGGTGCATATTGTTACTAAAGAAAATTGCTGATGTGTACCTATATTTATTTTAAAAATGTGTTCACACACACACACACACACACACACACACACACACACACACACACACACACACACACACACACACACACGCACACACACACGCACGCACACACACACGCACACATATATATATATATATCTATGGGTCTACCTGATTACGCTGAAAGCTGAGAAGAACGACAACGAGATAACTGACACCGGAAGATCGACAACAGAGAAGACCGACAGTTGAGAATCCCGACGCTGAGAACACTGACATGTTAAGGTAAGTGTGCGATAGGGACAGATGTTAGGGTCAGGGGGTGGGTAAGGTAAGTGTGTGATAGTGACAGACGTTAGGGTAGGTCCGGGTGAGGTAAGTGTGTGATAGTGACGGACATTAGGTTTAGGGGTAGGTTAAGTGAGTTAGGGTTAGGGTGCAGGTAAGGTAAGTGTGCGATAGTGATGGACTTAAGGGTTAGGGGTGGATTAAGTGAGTTAGGGTTAGGGTGCGGGTAAGGTAAGTGTGCGATAGTGACAGACTTAAGGGTTAGGGGTGGATTAAGTGAGTTAGGGTTAGTGTGTGGGTAAGGTAAGTGTGCGATAGTGACGGACTTAGTGTTAGGGTTTGGGTTAAGGTTAGTGAATATATAGTTGTGTATGTAAGGTGTAGTGTAGGTTTGTAAGGTTTTTGGTGTGCTTGTGTTGTGTGTGTGTTTTTCAGGAAAGTTATTCGTTTTGTTGATTGTCGGGATTGTGGTTTGTCGGGCATGTGAAGTTTCGTGTTTTTGAACTTTCGGTTTTGTCGTGTCGGTTATTTCGTTGTTGGTGTTTTGGCGTGTTAGTGTTATCAGGTAGACCCATATATATATATATATATATATATATATATATATATATATATATATATATATATATATATATATATTAATGTTGGTATTATGTTTTTAAGAATCTGTTTGTGCTTTGCCACTTCTCATTGGTGGATAATCCCATAGGAGGGAGAGTGTTTTCTATTTAAAAGCTGTGTTTAGTTTGGTTTACTTGTCTGGTGAAATTCGGTCATTTGACTGGATGAAAAGCGCTTCATTTTACTTTGGTTTTATTTATTAAAACAATTTGTGTGGAGTTTTTCGTTCTTCCTGTGGCGTTTTTTTCAACTGATAACTGAGTGTAGCTTCATTACCCCAGTGCTAAGGTTAAAAACATTGGAGAGAAAAAAACTTTAGCACTTCTCAGTCAGTATATTTTATACACAAGTTTTAGTAATGGTCATTCAGTATTTTATTAAGCTTTTTCTGCTGGAAAGCACACACATATACACATATACAATTAATTGGGTTTTATTGTGTATTTAAACAGGCTACTGTGGTGGGTTTATTGATTGATTTGCATCTTTTTCATACAGTGAATTTGAATTATTTGAGTATATAAGGAAGTGATGTAAAAAACATGGTGTCTGATGAAGTTTAATACTTTATTAAATGAAAGTGCTTACCAGTTATATCAGTGTTTTTATCATTTAATAAAAGGATTTTATTGTTCCACTGCTTCCTTCGATCATTCTGGGAATACTTTTGGACTGTGTCTGGGAGTCTAGTTCACTATTTCATTTTTTTATTCAGTTTCTGTGTTTTTTAAATATTGACATGTGGACAGCCTGTAGAACTCCTATAGCAGGTGTAGCTGACATGCAAACTAATAGGCACAGCTAGTTTTGAACTATGGACCCTGTCACCCACAGTAATGTACTTACTTAGCCCAGTGAGCCACAACAGCCACCAGTCAGTGCTGTCTACTTCCTGACACTATTAACCACACACATATATAGCAAATTGAACCCTGCATATTGTGGAAATGGAACATGTTAGCAAGTTGATTGGGACAGCCCTGGGAATGTGTGGTCTGCTGCTATTACCGTGCAAACATAACTGTTACTGTAGTTCTATGGGAACACAAGTTTGTTGGGGGTAGGGGACTATACCTCTCAACTGTACAGATTTTCACCTAATGTTCAGATGTTTGCCTCACATTTTGGGTCCATTTTTCATAAAATTGTGGTTGTCTGGAAAATTACTGGCAAATCATTAAAGACTGATGTTAGAAAGTAAAGACAGACATTTGAGTTTCAGACTTCTTACCCTTCAGAGAATTCATGCTACTACAAAACCTGTTATTCTATAAACTTTCTGTATTTGTAAGAGCAATATTTAGCAATTGTCCCTGTTTTTGAGCCATTGCTCCACATTTCTTTATTGCTTTGTACAGATTTCTTGCTCTAAGAGGCTGAGAGGTATGTATAGGACTCCAACATTGACATCCATGCATCTGTCCTATGACCTCAGTGTTTGTAAGTCCCTTACATACTGCAGTGGATTTTGCTGGCTTGGGGCCTACTGCATATTCTTGGGCAGCCAGTATTTGGCAAAGAGTTCCTGTTGTTCCACATAGCTGTCCATTGTCTGCTGCTATCCCTGATAGACCACTCCATTCCCTTGCATACATGCAGAAATAGCATACATATGCTACCATAGTCTACTACCCCATTAATTTGTTGTTAAGAAGAGTGACTTACTTTGTGCCTGCAGCAGTTGAGAGGGCAGTGCTTCAGGGATAACTCTGTCGGATGCATGCAGTATACAGCCTATACATGGTAAGGTATAGGTAGTGTGATGTGGCCGGCATCCTTTTTACCGTGTGTATTTGAGTTGGAGTGAGGTATCACTCCCTGGGTCCCTAGGTTGTCAGTGTTTGTGCTATGTGTTGTGTCTTTGACAAGGCCAGAGTGTACTGGGCATGCCTACATCTGCTTACAGGGACAGGCTTAGGGGGTTCTTCCTCCGAGTCCCCCTGTGTCTGTGGGGACCTTGGCAATGGTGGGGGGCTGTGTGTCCCTTCCCTGTGATGTTCTTGCCACAGCTGTTTCCACAGGATCATATTGTGTAGCATGGCATATACTATGAACATGTCTGCACATTTGGCTGGAGAGTACTGCAGGGCTCCACCAGATATGTCAAGGCAGTGGAACCGTGATTTGAGCAGCCCAAACACATGCTCTACAATATTCCCAGTTTGTGCATGTGCCTCATTATGGCATTCTTCAGTTGGTGTGTGCATTTCTAATGGGTGTCATCATCCACGGTTCCAGTGCATAGCCAGCATCCCCCACTAGATGGCCATATGGGATGTCTCCCCTGGCAAATGCCTGGTACAGCTGTGATACG
The DNA here is from genome assembly GCF_019279795.1 of Protopterus annectens. Taxonomy (NCBI): domain Eukaryota; kingdom Metazoa; phylum Chordata; order Ceratodontiformes; family Protopteridae; genus Protopterus; species Protopterus annectens. Next base: position 1,998,748,959 of record NC_056725.1, on the reverse strand, counting down.
TGCCAGATGTGGGAGTTGCATTAACTGCCAGGGCTGCCAGAACACACATTGATGACAATGCCCTGGGCATTGCACATGACCTGGAAGTTAATGGAGTGATACCCCTTGTGGTTGACATAGACTCTACCCTCCTCACTGGGTGGTGCTTTGATGTGCACATAAGTGCAGTCTATGGCACCCAGCACCTCTGGGTAGTGTGCTACATGGTGGAAGAGATGCATATTGCTGGTCCTCTCCTCACAAGTGTTTGGGAAATAAATGTCCTCACTGGCATGTGTTAGCATGACATCTAGGAACTGGTGGAATACCCTGGATGTGGATGCCTGTGTGATCCCCATGATGTCCCTAGTAGGTCTTTGGAAAGTACCTGTACCTAGTGTTCTTAAGGCTACACATACCTTTGTTTCCACTGGGATGGATTCCCCTTTGTTGGCTCTGGGTCTGAGGTGAGGGTGGCAGAGCTTGGTGAGTTCCTGTGACATGTCCCTCTCCACCCTGTAGTGCTCTACTATCCCCAGCTCATATAGCCCCTGAAAGGTTACCCTGGGCCTGAACAGTCTTCTCTTCCTCAATCTGGGCCTATTGTCAGCATCATTATTATCACTGACCTCATCTTGTAGCGCATACAGATATAGAAAAGCAGCAGCAGCCCCTATCATTTTGTCTGTTAAAATTCTCAAGTGTGTACTCCAATGGTGCAGAGTATGTGGGAAAAATCAGATTGAAGGGTGTGTGCATACTTTATACTAGTGGGCTGCAGATCCAGCCTGTGTGATTGGCTGACTATGATACATTCCATCTGCCAGCTATATTACTGAGGTGTTTGAATGGGCCAGTGTCAGTGGAACAGGGCTTATCAGTCATTTATGCTTGATTGGCTTTCCCAGGCTATCCCCCACTTTTTTATTTTTAATTTCTTTCACTGCTGAGCGCAAACCCATGGAGCTAGTGTAAACATTGCTCAGCAGAAAGGGCCCTCCCTTGTAGATGGGCACACTTAGTTTTTCTTTAACCAGCTAAAACAAGCGCTGCAGTGATAAGCACAGCTTAACAGCCTCAGACATACCACTCTCCTTAGCTGTGCTTAGCTGAGCGCAGACTGGTGCCGCTAAGCTGCAATCAGCTTAACGAAGGTGTAAAACAAGCTATCTGTTCTGCCTACACCAACACAGTTCTAGCCCTACCATGGTTAGTACCTACAGAACACAGTGGCTCTTTTTGCTATTCAATAAATCTGGTCCATTTACATACACCTAATTGCGTATACCCTGGATACAGCACTACACCAAGCCCTATCTCCTTACCTACCACTATAACCTGTCTTTGTATGACTCTGTATGCTGGGAACTATAATGCAATTACTTTGCCTATCTTAAACTTCATATTTTACACATTTTTATTTATTTTTTTTGCAAGAAAAAATAGCATGTTTGCATGTCGCTGCGCACCGCTTAAACGTGGCATATGTATTAAAAAACGATTAATTTTTGATATGTTGCATTCCTTTTTAGTCTCAATGGCCATAGATTTGGCCATTTGCATGGCTATTGTCACATAAAGAAGATTTTTTTGGGGATGTTACAGCCTATGTTTTAATTTTATAGTCTGGCACATGGTTATTGACCACATACATTTTTCCTGCAGACATGGCACCTACATGGATGCCTTTCTACTTCCTGGATCACAAATTCACCTCATTTGCATGGATTTCACCAGCAGATTAGGTGATTTGCATTCCATGAACACTTCCATGTCTGCATGGTGTCTGCACACTCACGGACACCCCCAGCACTGTTTCCTGGCTCGCTCGGTGGCCATATTCCATGTTCGGGCCTCAGCACTATTCCTACATGGAGAATCGCTCCTTGTAGGGTTTATTGAATTACCTCCTTGAACTTCCAGTTAGTAAGCCATTTAACTTAGTAAAACATCTCCATCATAAAGTTCTTATAGCTAGCGTCTTACAACTGAACCTTGCTTTAACAATATTACTTTTTGCTGGATTTCAGAGTGTAATTTGCAAACTGGAGCGATTATTGAGAAACCTGTGAACCAATGCCTACCTTCACCTAACCAAATTCTTTGACAATAATCCCCAAGTGGCCAGGATACATAGTCCTACACAGCTAGGCATCAACCTCCATCAGCTGGGAAAACTACTCATGCACCAATGCACTGGCCCAATGCTTCCTGGAATTTATCAATTCCATTGCCCTGGACAAGCTCATTCTTATCCCCATTAGAGGAAGCAACATCCTTGACCTGGTCATTACTAACATGGGCAACCATTGCTCTACACCAATAGTCAATTCCTCCCTTGTTAGATTCAACCACAAACTAATCACCATGGAAATCCACATCTCACCCACACCCCCCGCAAAGGTATCCACCATGAAAAACTTCTCCAAAGCTGACTTTGGATTCCTAAAAACAGAGGTGGCTAACTTCATGGCACCCATGCCAATGGAAAATAGATGCAAGACTGCCAAATCATACATCAATGCACTGTACGAACAGGTACATAAATGCGTGGAACTAGCTATACCCAACAGAACCAAGATGCTCTCCACAAAAAAAAGGAAACCAATCTGGTGGTCCCCTGCTATTAATAAACTCTACAACAGAAGGAGGAAACTGTTGCAGAAAAAGGTGAAGTCCCAAGACTGGAAAAATTCCCTTATTAGCCTCAACAAAAAATTGGAGATCCCTCATCAAAACCCCCAAAGCCAGCAATGAAGGCAGAATTATGGCAGCCACTAAAAACTACAAATCATTATATTATTATATCAAGAATCTCCATGGCAATATCCAGATTTGCTCTGAGCTACTGCACAATGGTACCTCCTATACTGAGCCAACAGATATTGGCAACATATTAGCCGACAGATTCAGTGCCAACTTTACCCCTTTCTCCTCCCCCCAAAGGACCAATCTCAATAAAGGAAGAATGCCAAGCACCCAGCATTACTGCAGCACAGGTTAAAGCTACATTGTGTAAGGCCAAGAATACAGCTTCCATGGGACCCGACAACATCCCTGGCTGTATTCTACATGAATTACAAAGTGAACTGGCACCACATCTTTGTGGTCTGTTCATTCACAGCCTCACCTCAGGCTTTGCCCCTACCGAATGGCACACTGCTACAGTCATCCCTCTCCATAAAGGAGGAGCGACTACAGACCCTGGGAATTATTGCTCCATTATCCTGATGAGTCTGATATGTAAAGATATAGAGCACATCATCATGGACCTAATTAACAAGGAGATAATGAATCTACAAACTCTGGATCCCATGCAATTTGGTTTTGTGAAATGTAGATCATGTCTGCTCAACCTGGTTGACATCCTTGAGTCAGTCACCAGAGTGGTGGATGAAGGTAAGGCAGTTCATACAGCCTACTTCAATTTGACCAAGGCCTTTGATACTATTCCTCACTCAGGAATTATTGATAAAAGCAGAAAACTAGGCATCAACCCCTATATCATTAGATGGCTTGCAAACTGGCCAACAGATAGAACCCACAGTGTGAAAGTAGTGGATTCCAAGTCAGACTGATGAAAAGTCACGAGTGGAGTCCCACAGGGATTGGTTCTGGGTCCTCTCCTGTATGGCAGCTACTTCTCAGAAGTCCAGACCAACATGGAGGGACTCTGGCTGACCAAATTCACAGACAACTGCAAACTGGGAGCCATTATTAACTCCCCAAGTGATGCAGACATCCTACAGAAAGGCCTCACTGAGACCAATGACTGGTGTCGAAACCATGAACTTAAGCTTAATGCCAAAAAATGCGTCTTCATCCCCTTTGGGAAAAAATCAGTTCCCACTAATTGCCATATTGATGGGAGCCCACTGAACACTGAAGCTGTTATAAGAGATCGGGGGAGACAGGTTGACAGCAACCTCTCCTTCGACTACCACATTGCCACTGTGGTCAGAAAGCCCTTCTATATGGCACATCTCATCACCAAGGATTTTGCATCCAGGAAGAAAGAGGTCATCATCTCTCTACTCTTCCCTCATTAGACCAATCATAGAGTATAATTCCCTATTTGGCATGTACCTTACTAGACACCTGCAACAGCTTGAGAGGCCACAAAAGTTCTTCATGAAGAGGATCCTAGGCCTTAAACACATGTCCTACATGGACAGACTCAAAAAACCCAGCTATTATCTGTCTCATATCGTCTACTAAGAGGCAATCTCTGCTTGACTTACAAAGCCATGTGTGACGGAGCTGTGTTAAAAATGCTGCATCTAAAGAAATGCTAGTCTCTCCACACCACATGCTCTAGAGACCTTGACCTCATTACCACAATCAACAGAACATGCTGGAGGGACAGGTTCATAACCCAGAGATGACACATGCTCTGGAATAGACTTCCCATACACGCCAAGTAGAGCACCTCACTAGCCCTCTTCAAGAGAAATGTTGATGAATGGATGGGAAATAGAAAGTTCACCCCAGGGATCACTCCAGTGGCTCTACTTGATACAGACACTGGGAACTAACAAGAGACGGTACGATGCTAGGGCACTTCTATGGGCTAGGCTTGTAAAGGCCCCAGGGACATTAGCCTAGTACAGACCTATAAAATCTATGAACCTATGAACAAAGGAAACATCTTTACAATATAATTTATTAAGCCTCCAAAGGTAAGTTGAGCTGGACATTCCTCCTCGAGGGCTTAGTGCTTATAAAAATCCATCATTGCCATTTAACCCTTTAGACTCTGACAATAGATTTTTGAGCAGAGATGGAAAAGCAACAGCCCATCATTGTATAATGGAATGGGTGACAAAACTAACTGTGAGAGACACTGTGAAACAGATATTGCTGAAAGAAAAAAAATTGTCTTTATATTCCTCATTATCTGCTCAGCTAAGTTCCTCTTATTTTGAACAATTAATGGGAAGGATTAATGAGAAACTGCAGGATTTTTCAAAGAATCTTATAGAGTAGAAAATGAAAAAGATAAATAGGGACATTAAAGACTATAATAATGTTTCAGCCGTTGGGGTGAGAACCAATAAGAATAGATGCCAGAAGGGTGGGTGTCCCCCTGGAAATGAGGGGGATAGGATAGAAAACAGCATGGAGTTTTGTTCACTTCTTCTGAAGTGAGCGTAAGTGCAATTGAATGAGAAGAAGAGGAAGAAACAGGTTACCCCCTACTACCAGCCACTCAACAACCTGGATATATGCAGAGTACTTTTCGGAATGGTCAACAGGAAGGAAGTTCCAGCTGTAAGTGAAGTTGTTTGGATACAACAAGAGAGAAACATCAGTGGTAAGGGAAGAATAAGAAATGGTATTGCCATTAAGACTTTTTTTAAGTTCTGTGCAAGAGTTGTATTGCATTAATAGAAATGAAAATTTGGTTTTAAGTTTATCGGGGTGTGTACTGTCTGATGTAGAGATGCCCATTCTCAATCTCGGGCTTAAATTTGTACCAATGGTACTGCCTATGTTATATTTTTTAAAAGCGGAAGTGTTTAATTTTATTAGGAAACTACATTTGATTAATCATTTTTTGAAATGACAAATCTGATGACCAAAGTATAAATGATGTATTGGATAGTTCTATAGAGAGTTGTGATGAAATATATTTTTCATGTGATTCTTCTATTCAAAATTATATTAATGCATATTGTAAAAGTGAATTCATTTTTCCTTTTGTAACTGAAAGTGTTATCTCTCCAATAATTGGTTTTACTTTTGAAAAAAAAATGTGTGTTGATGTGTTAAAGGTTAAGAAAAATGTTGTTTATAATTTAACTAAAGCTAAATGGTTAGCCTTAAAGGATGTCAGTAAACGATGTGATCTTATAATTAAGCCAGCATACAAAGGCCATGAAATAGTTATGCCTTATATTCAATATACGAAAATGTGTTAATGTGTACAATAAAGTAACAACTACTGAATATTAAAAGGCCTTACTAGAATTTTAAGATTTAATAAATAAAAGCTATAGATTGAGATATTTTTCAAGGGATGATATTGATAAAGAGTTCACTATTCAAGGATGTACTATAGCTAGAGTTTATTGTCTACCAAAGATTCATAAGAGCTTATCTTCTCCACCTGGTTGGCCGATAGTATCAGCTGCTAATTATTTTTTACACAATATAGATATATTGCTTCATAATTATTTGTTGCAACCAGTTATGAAGCTTAGTTCTTATATACATGACTCTTCTGATTTTTTAGAGAAAATACAATCTGTAAGGTGGAGGTGGACCATATATAGGGAATATACAACAAACTTACATGCATAAGGACATTTCAAGGGATCTTATAGCTGTGTGTGTGTGTTTGTGTATATGATTATATGCTAATACATTAAAAACAAAATGTTTAAAAATAAATAAAAATCAAAATCACAAGATTGAAATTCACAATTCTGAAAAAAAAAGTTATTCTGGAATGTAGGGATCATTGGGTTCGAAACCTGTCCCTCCACCATGATTCATTATTTTTTTATGTTTTATAAATTTTTTTGGTGAAAATTTAGGTTCCTGGTTCTAGCATTGGTGGAGCCATTAGTCATAAAGAGATATAGGAGGTCTAGAACAACCTGGTCTCCAATGGCATGGTAAGTGAGACAGAGGTCTCCCCTCAAAAGTCAATAAGATACTGAATAAAGGTATAGTGCTTCCAGACTCTCATCCTTATGTTGTTTTCTTAATTACAGTGTGTATTTTTATTTCAGTTTGTTAGTCGTTTTCAATGACATAACAAAGCTGTGTCTTTTGGTGAGTTATAGGAATTAGAAGATATTAATTATCTGTGAAATGAGGGAGGAGCCAGTAACTTGAATGTTTACCTAAGAGGAAAAGAAAACATTTCAGACTTTTACTGAGAAACCTCAAACAGACTTTGTCATAGAACAGACTGCTGTGTGGTAAACAGAACTTTCTAGCTCTATATTGCTTCTATTCTTTTTCAAATACATTGTGTACTTTTATTTGAGTATGTTAAAGTCTTATTCTTGTCATACTTAAAGTTTAGCTTAAGACAGAACCACGGTATCTAGTCAACTGACCTTTATGTTAATGTGACCACAAAACTTTCTCTCTTTCCTGCCTCACTGGCTCATGGTAATAAGTATATAATTATCACTGTGTGAATGTTTTTTCTTAAGCTAATCAAATTAATTTGCCCTCTGTTTCTGTTTCATAGATGCAGAACATTGAGTAAGCACAAATAACTATGAATGTAAACAATTACCCTTAGACGATATCTCATTCAAAATTGATCCCCGTCTTATTGTAACTAATGTGGTAATATTTTACATGTGCTCAACCATCACTGCTCTGCATGATTTTAGATATATACTGAGTGTGCAGTCTGTTAGCTGTTATTTGTTCTATTGCTTGATCTGAAAAATAAATGCCTGTTAGCATGGATTCCTGGTATGTTTTAGCCGCATCCCTAGCTAACCTATTAGGATTTGAGTTTCTGAGGCAGCTTAGTGGTTGCCTTTTGTTTACTGACAACCAACTTCTAACACATGCTGGTTCCATGTTTGAGAGATACACTTATTTATCAAACTTGGAGGCTAGTCTCTCTGTCATACTCATGATTAGTAAACAACCACAACGTTACATTCCCACAACTCAGCAACATCATTCCTGCATATATTGAGAAAGTAAAGAAATCTTTGCCTAAGCCAGCTAGGTTTCCTGTACATACTACTTGCTTACCTCAGCCAGGAAGCCAAGTTATTAACACAGCATCCACATCTACACCCACATCTATTGTTACTGGGAGTCACCTGTTCTACAAGCCTGTACACTTAATTTCCCATAAGCCTACAGCATTTCCCAGAAATGTCTTAGTTATTGGAATCTCCACTGTAAGACATCAAAATACAGCAATCACCAAGCTAGCAAAGGATGGGGTGACATTTAACTACCTTTCTGATGCTAGGATTAGTGAAGCCACATATGCCCTTAGTTATGATATAGTTGTGACCTTGTATTTGCCCATGTGGTGGTGAATTTCTCTGCCTCACCACTCTGATCACAATGCAAGGCAGTGAGGCAGTATAAATTGCTAATTTGCATTCATTGTGCTCCCTGGAGTGTCACATTTGCATGTGCCAGTATCCAGCAAGACCACTCTAGTACTATCTGCTGGAGCCTTCATATCACTACAGCAGTCATAAAGTGCTGGTTTATAATGTACTGCGGAGTCCTGCTAGAAACAGGATTGTATAGTGTATTACGTGTTTTGACTCTCCTACCATATTTCTAAGGATTGATAGCTAGATATTCCATTACAGACTCCACATAGATTGCAGTCTCAGGTCTTATGTTCTGCTAGCACCTCTGTGCTGTAGTGTATGAGTTATTCTCAACTTGTCAGTACTAAGATTGTTGTGATAAAAAAAAAATACAGAGAAAGAAAATATTATTTTTTGGATAACTATATATGATGTTTTATTTTAATATTATTTCTGTTAGACAAAAATATGCAATGGATATAGAGTAGGTTTTCCATTCTGAGCAGAAATCATAACCTATCCTCTCTATATCAACAAATATAATGTAACTTTGCAACTGTTAACAAGAAAAGTTGGATACTGCTCAATGTGTGGCCAAGAAACCAAAAATTCATAAATAATTAAACAAAAAAGAGAAAACATTGTTAAAATGCATACCTCAAAAGGAAAATAAAGATTACAATAGACATTCTGATTTGAAATCATCAGAATGAAGACGAAAAGACAACAAAGGATATATATATATATATATATATATATATATATATATATATAAGCTATGCACGTGTTTGTGTGTGTGTGTATCAATATATCGAGCAACAGGAGAGTTATGTGGTGTGTGTGTGTGTGTGTGTGTGTGTGTGTGTGTGTGTGTGTGTGTGTGTGTGTGTGTATGAATATATCGAGCAACAGGAGAGTTATGTGGTGTGTGTGTGTGTGTGTGTGTGTGTGTGTGTGTGTGTATTGGGGGAGGTGTCAGAGAAATGTTAAAAGGAGCTTAGAGGAAAAGAGAAGAGGGTCAGGGGAAAATGGAGTGATAATGTCAGGGAGAGAACATAACAGCCTGAAAATTCATGCAGCAGTACCAAATCAATACAACAGACACAAGGTGACATTCATAAGAGATTTGCTACACTCCTACACAAGACCTGTGCAGCTTGATGTCAGTGCATAGTTAGACATACACTATTTACACTCACTCTAAAGACCTTTACCTAGTATGTGACATTAATAGAACCTGCTGGAGGGACATATTTGCTTCTCAGAGGTTACCATACCTTTGAAACAGACTCCCACTTCAGGTCAAATAGAGCACCTCATTGGCCCTCTTCAAACGCAATCTGGACGATTGGATGGATGACAGTAAATTCACCCCAGGGGTTCCACCTGTGTCACCCTTGGACAGGGACAATAGGTGCTGATTGTGGAAGTAAGGGTACAACTTGGCTAGACTTGTAAGGGCCTTAGGGCCATTAGCCTAGTAACTTCCTATGATCCTATAAAGTGAGATGTTAGGACCTTCCTTCAGTGGTGTCACTGTCAGCTTCATCCCCCTCCACAGCTACTGGCTCAGTTGAGGGGGGTGGGGCAGGCCATGGCTGAGTTTCCTGCTGATCTTATCTATTATCTCAGCCTGGAAAGGGGAGACACAATGGGATACTTGCCATAAGTTTAGTTATCCTACCAATGGATTAGATAGGTTTATAGCACAGTCAGCATTTGTTGGTATATCTAATCCTGCCTGCCATAAGCAGTACAATTCAGGTCACATTCTGCTGGTGATAAAAAAGAAAGGTTCAAATCAGAGAACTGGGATAACAGTAAAACAAGCTATTAGAAGAAAACTGACACCTTTAGTCGCTTATGTATGTTCTAGTAGCTGCATTACTGGCAGCAGGCATGTGTGTATTCGGGATGCTTACATTAATATATGTACAGAGAAATATGGCCATGTTAGACCCAAGAATATGACAGGTAATATGCAGGCATCCTCAGATGGGGCAGCATAGCACCCCCGTATAAATAGTCTCTGCAGAAACCCATCATAAATGTAGCTGACGTATTACATTATGTTTTACCCCCATCTCCACCTTACATAGCTCAAACTCATTTGCTATGGTGACTGAGACAAAGTCTTACCAGTAGCAAGAACAGCTCCCCAACATATTAAGTCCATTTACAAGACCATTTGGGGTGTGGTTGACTTACCCTTGCCTCCCATGCATGGTAATTACTGTGTTGGATGCATTGTAGGCTGTCATATTGATGCTGGACTATTCCCCTATCCAATAATGTATCCAGGGCAAAGGGAGAAGGGCAACTTCCCTGGGCACAAAATAATGCAATACCGGCTTTTAAAAGCCAGCATTGTATTTATGGTCAAACCTGAACACTGTAGCATTCTCTGTGAGGTCTAAGTTGTAGCAACTGTTTGCTACATTGCAGCAAACAGTTTGCTGCAGTTTAAAAGTTTTTTTTTAACTAATACTTGAGCACTGTAGCAATCTGTGCAGGCAGGGTATAAACATTTGTAGCAAGCTGTTTGCTGCACTTTATAAGAAGAATTTTTTAACTAAAACATGATCTCTGTAGCGCACTGTGCAGGTAGGGTATAAACCGCAGTAACATTTTGCTATATTTGTAGCAAGCAGTTTTCTACAGTTTATAAGAAGACATTATTATGGCACAGGGACAGGGCACAGAAACAGGACCTGGATGGCTGGGCAGGAAGGGGGTGTGTGTTGTGTATCTGAGCACTTGGTTAGTAGGGGAGGGGGCATGGATGTGTATTAAGCTGATCGCTAGATCAGCTTAATATAGTAAAGTGCTTTTTTTGCACTTCATCTGAAGAGCTGAGGGGGTTGGTATCAGCACAGAGCACTGGATGAGCCAGCTATGCTCCTGCCCCTGTCCTGGTAATACCCATGAAGAGGTCAACACTTCTGCTGTGTCACAACAGGAGAAGCCAGAGCTAGGTTGACTGGTGCCCTGAGAAATCTCCTGCATTTCCAGAGATGTATGTCTCCTCAGCCCAAAGCTAAGCACACACACAAATAAGTTCTTTCAGAAATAGAAACAAGCTAATAATAGCTCTACTAACACACACACACGCACATGCGCACACGCACACATGCACTCACACACACGCACACACACACACACACACACACACACACACACACACACACACACACACACACACACACACGCACACACACGCACACACATGCGCACACACTACAAACAAATACACACATTCACTTAAGCAACTGCTTAATGAAAAAATGTAGTGTTTGGACAAATTCTTAGTGATGTAGTGCTACAGACAAGATGACTTAAAGTGGGTCGTTTCATTAAGTCACATGAGAATGGAAGGCAGTTCAGAAATTAACAGCTTGACATGACCACTGATAAAAGATGAACTGAAAGATGATAAATGTGTAGAAATTAATGCAGACAACTTTTATCCAGCAAATATCAATCAAAGAGGAAGGATGTAGATATTTTTGTGCCTGGTGCCATTCACCTAGCTGGCAACCCCTCAACTTTGAGAAGCTATTTTATTTCCCGTTTAAACTGTAGCAAATATTTTTGTAGCAAGCATCTGCTACAGGTTATGCCACACAGGGAGAGCTGCAGAGCTTCACTTCTGACTGCAAATGCAATTACTAGCATTTTTATGTAGAATTAACTTTGCATTCCTGATGCTTTTCAGTTAATGAGTACCTCGGGCTGATGGTCTGATATTAATTCCTTTTGTTTTTTTATAGTTAGTACATGTTGTATTTTATTTCTCCTCAGTAATGCTAGTAAGATGAAACAGGTGAATCATTCCAATAACTTTCTCCTTTGCTCATTTCACTAATTTCCCTGCAGTAGTACAGGTCTTATCACAAAGAAGAAAGGTAACTCCAGAACTCATTCTATCCATTATATGTCCCTCATTTCTGTAGAGAGTCATAATGCAATTTATGTAAAGTATACAAATTTGGTGTAATTTTTTGTGTCTCTTGACCCTCCAGTTTAAGCAATAACAGAGACAAATCATTCTTCGGCCTCTATTAGGTACTACTGATTATATAAGTGTAGCAGCAGTTTGAAGAAAACGCACCTCTATTTGTCATCCATGTGATACCCCTGCCCTGGCCTAGTAATCAAGGAGCTTCAATCCTCACCACTTACACCAGTGAGGGATGTGCACATAGGGAGGATGACAAGTACACACACAGTAAAGTACAATTTTCCCTTAAGAGCACACAGATCACAGTCAGTCTGGGGCTGGTTTCTTCCTCTTTCTCCAGATCCCCAATAAGACTACCCAGTGGCACAGCTATAGAGTCGAGTCCTTAGCCAGGGTTCCAAGCCAAGTCTTCCCAGCACTCTTTCTGTCCAATCTGTGCTTCATGTTGCTGCCCAAGTAGCTGACACAGACAGGCACACACACGCACACACATACACACACACACACACACACACACACACACACACACACACACACACACACACACACACACACACATACACACACTTTGAGATTTGATTTATTCACAAACACACAGCTGGGGAAGGCTGTGTGTTTCTACACAAGCACACAGCTGGGGAAGGCTGGCACAGGTTTACTAGCTATTCCCCCTTCTGCCCAGACCATAAAGTAGTTAGCACTACCACCAGAACCCCTACTTATCAGCTACTATAAGGCCCTTCCCAAAGGGTGACCAATTCTACTGTGTAATAGGTTCATAGGTTCATAGGTGTGTACTAGGCCAAAGGCCCTATAGCCTTTACAAGCCTAGCCCATAGAAATGCCCTGGCATCATGCCGCCATTAGTTCCCAATGTCTCTGTCAAGTAGAGCCACTGGAGAGATCCCTGGGGTGAGCTTTCTATTTCCCATCCACTCATCAAGATTTCTCTTAAAAAGGGCCAGTGAGGTGCTCTGCTTGACATGTATGAGAAGTCTATTCTATAGCATGGGCAGTCTCTGGATTAAGAACCTGTCCCTCCAGCATGTTCTGTTGATTGTGGTAATGAGGTTGAGGTCCCTAGAGTATGTGGTGCGGTGGAATTAGGATTTCTTTAGGTGTAACATTTCTAACAGGGCTGGATCAGACATGGCTTTGTAAGTCAAGCAGAGATCACCTCTTAATAGACAATATGAGACAGAGAAAAGTTGGAGTTTTTTGAGTCTGTCCATGTAGGGCATGTGTTTAAGGCCTAGGATCCTCTTTGTGAGGTACTTTTGTGGCCTTTCCAGCTGTTGCAGTTGTTTAGTGAGGTACATGCCAAATGAGGCATTATACTTGATGATTGGTCTAATGAGGGAAGAGTAGAGAGAGATGATGACCTCTTTCTTCCTGGATACAAAACCCTTGGTAATGAGATGTGCCACATAGAAGGACTTTCTGACCACAGTGGCAATGTGGTGGACAAAGGAGTGCCTGCTGTCAACCTGTGTCCCCAGATCTCTTATAACGCCTTCAGTGTTCAGTGGGTTACCATCAATGTGGTAATTAGTGGGAGTTTTTCCCAAAGGGAATGACAACGCATTTTTTGGCATTAAGCGTAAGGCCATGGTTTTGACAGCAGTCGTTGGCCTCAGTGAGGCCTTTCTGTAGGATGTCTACACCACTTGGGGAGTTAATAATGGTTCCCAGCTTGCAATCATCAGCGAACTTGGTCAGCCAGAGTCCCTCCGTGTTGGCCTGGACTTCTGAGAAGTAGATGCCAAACAGGAGAAAACACAGGACCGATCCCTGTGGGACTTCACTCATGACTGGGCGGCAGTCTGACTTGGAATCTGCTATGTTCACACTGTGGTTTTATCTGTGAGCCAATTTGCAACCCACTTAGTGATATAGGGGTTGATGCCTAGTTTGGTGAGTCTGTCAATAATTCCTGAGTGGGGGATGGTATCAAAGGCCTTGGCCAGATTGAGGTAGTCTGTATGAACTGCCTTGACCTCATCCACATCTCTGGTGACTGACTCAAAGAAGTCAACCAGGTTGAGCAGGCATGATCTACCCTTTACAAAACCAAATTGCGTGGGATCCAGAGTTTGGAGATTCCCTATATCCTTGTTAATTAGATCCTTGATGATGCACTCCATAGCTTTACATATCAGACTCATCAGGCTAATGGGGCGATAATTCCCAGGGTCTATAGTTGCTCCCCTTTTATGGAGAGGGATGACTGTAGCAGTGCGCTATTCTGTAGGGACAAAGCCTGAGGTGAGGCTGTGATTAAACAGGGCACACAGGTGTGGTGCCAGTTCACTTTGTAATTCATGTAGAACACAGCCAGGGATATTGTTGGGTCCCATGGAATCTGTATTCTTGGCTTTGGATAATGCAGCTGTAACCTCTGCTGCAGTAATGCTGTGTGCACGGCATTCTTCCGGTATTGTGATTAGTCTTTTGGGGGGGAGAGAGGGGTAAAGTTGGCACTGAATCTGTCGGCCAGAATGTTGGAAATATCTGTTGACTCAGTATAGGAGGTACCATTGTGTAGTAACTCAGAGAAAATCTGGGTATTGCCGTGAAGATTTTTGATATAACTGTAGAAGGCTTTGTGATTATTTTTAGTGTCTGCAGCAATTCTGCCTTCATAGCTGGCTTTAGAGGTTTTGATGAGGGATCTCAACTTTTTGTTGAGGGTAATAAGGGAGTTTTTCCATTCTTGGGACTTCACCTTTTTCTGTTTTAAAGTTTGTTAATGGTAGGGGACCACCAGATTGGCTTCCATTTTTTGGAGGAGTGTGTCTTGGTTCTGTTGGGTATGGCTAGTTCCATGCATTTATGTACATGTTCGTACAGTGCATTGGTGTATGATTTGGCGGTCATGCACCTACTTTCCTTTTGCATGGGTGCCATGAAGTTAGCCACCACTGTTTTTAGGAGCCCCAAGTCAACTTTGGAGAAGTTTTTCATGATGATTACCTTTGCGGGGGGTGTGGGTGAGATGTGGATTTCCATGGTGATTAGCTTGTGGTCAGATCTAACCAGGGAGTAATTGACTACTGGCATTGAGCAGTGGTTGCCCATGCTAGTAATAACCAGGTCAAGGATGTTGCTTCCTCTAGTGGGGGTAAGATTGATCTGGTCCAGCGCATTGGAATTAATGAATTCCAGGAAGCGTTGGGCAAGTGTATCGGTGCATGAGTAGTTTTCCCAGTTGATGGAGGGATAGTTGAAGTCACCCAGTATGAGAGTGTTGGGTTGGACCCTAATAGTTTCCAGGGTGCTTAGGAATGTGGAGTGAGAGTCTGGGGACATGGTTGGGGACCTATAACAGACTATGACCTGAATCGCAGTCTTACCCACTGTTAGTTGTACTTGAAGTATCTCTGATGCGTTATGCTGGGCTACTAGTCTGCAGGTGTGCATATCCTTTACAAATATGGAGACACCACCACCTTTGCAGCTTCAGTCCATGTTCTGGGGCCGAAAGGAGTGGAATAAGTTATAGCCTGGTAGCGCAGAGGTGCTTTCTGATGCTTTAAACCAGGTCTCCATTATAGCACAAATGTCAATGTTCTCCATTTTGAGGAGTGCTTTGAGTGTGTGAATCTTGATATTTAGACTTCTAGCATTGAGCAGCATGTTAATGTTACTATTATCCAAATGGTAAGTGTGTCCAAGACTTTACGGCTATTTAAGAGTGGCCTGTACAGTGTTACCAAATACATGCAAGTACTCTAGGAGCTTAAATATCTCTAAAGAAAACCAGCTACAGTTAAAAGGTTTAAATATATTTAATAATAAATAATAAAAGAACAAGACAATACTCATCAACTCAGCACAGTGACAGCAGAGTTCAGAATCAGAGGAAATACTTTCAAACAACATTGCATGACAGTTTAACATAAATACATAAAACATCTAGACTGATCTTACTATTTTCATATCTATCTCCTAGAGAAATACTATGATCTAAGTCTTACTTACAGAGCTAGGCAAATACAAGTGCTGAATGGATGTTTACAGGTCTAAGACAAGATATAAAATGCACAGACTTTCTCTCGGAGATAGTTCTTAAGTTACTAGCAAGCATTTCTGCTGGGTCATCTCAGATTGCATCATTCTTGTCTACTCTGCTTTTAGTTTTCAGGCCAACAGGAACTTAAAATATAACACCTCATTGCCAAGAATACTTATCTCTTAGAAGTTGACACTTATCTCTTAGAAACTTGCCTGAAACTGGAAATCATAAAACAACACCTTCACATTTGAAACCTGCAATTACCTCTGTTTCCAGAAAATAGGAAAGCCTACAGCTCTAGACATTGTGCTTGCTTTGAGCTTAAACAGCGATAACAGAGTCATAAAGAATTTCCACTTATTTTCTTAGAGTTTGCAAGTTAACTCTGTAAATTCCAGCCTTTACCGTCAACACATACATTTGCATAGGCACAACTAATTCTTTGCTGTAATCTGAACTGGCTAACACAGGGGGTCCCCCAAAAGCTTATTTAAGCTTCTGGAATGCCTGCTCACATGCTGGGGTCCACACTACCTTAGCAGTCCTGTTTTTCCTTGTCAGGTCTGTGAGGGGAGCAGCTATGGTACTATAACTGGGGACAAACTTTCTGTAGTACCCTGATGTACCTAAACTTGCCCTCACCTGCTTTTTGGTAACAGGTGCAGGCCATGCCTGAATGGCTTCCACTTTGGCAGGTTCTGGCCTGATCTTATCACTCCCCCCTGAGAGTGTTGGGTTGGACCCTAATAGTTTCCAGGATGCTTAGGAATGTGGAGTGAGAGTCTAGGGACATGGTTGGGGACCTATAACAGACTATGACCTGAATCGCAGTCTTACCCACTGTTAGTTGTACTTGAAGTATCTCTGATGCGTTATGCTGGGCTACTAGTCTGCAGGTGTGCATATGCTTTACAAATATGGAGACACCACCACCTTTGCAGCTTCAGTCCATGTTCTGGGGCCGAAAGGAGTGGAATAAGTTATAGCCTGGTAGCGCAAAGGTGCTTTCTGATGCTTTAAACCAGGTCTCCATTATAGCACAAATGTCAATGTTCTCCATTTTGAGGAGTGCTTTGAGTGCGTGAATCTTGATATTTAGACTTCTAGCATTGAGCAGCATGTTAATGTTACTGTTATCCAAATGGTAAGTGTGTCCAAGACTTTACGGCTATTTAAGAGTGGCCTGTACAGTGTTACCAAATACATGCAAGTACTCTAGGAGCTTAAATATCTCTAAAGAAAACCAGCTACAGTTAAAAGGTTTAAATATATTTAATAATAAATAATAAAAGAACAAGACAATACTCATCAACTCAACACAGTGACAGAAGAGTTCAGAATCAGAGGAAATACTTTCAAACAACATTGCATGGCAGTTTAACATAAATACATAAAACATCTAGACTGATCTTACTATTTTCATATCTATCTCCTAGAGAAATACTATGATCTAAGTCTTACTTACAGAGCTAGGCAAATACAAGTGCTGAATGGATGTTTACAGGTCTAAGACAAGATATAAAATGCACAGACTTTCTCTCGGAGATAGTTCTTAAGTTACTAGCAAGCATTTCTGCTGGGTCATCTCAGATTGCATCATTCTTGTCTACTCTGCTTTTAGTTTTCAGGCCAACAGGAACTTAAAATATAACACCTCATTGCCAAGAATACTTATCTCTTAGAAGTTGACACTTATCTCTTAGAAACTTGCCTGAAACTGGAAATCATAAAACAACACCTTCACATTTGAAACCTGCAATTACCTCTGTTTCCAGACAATAGGAAAGCCTACAGCTCTAGACATTGTGCTTGCTTTGAGCTTAAACAGCGATAACAGAGTCATAAAGAATTTCCACTTATTTTCTTAGAGTTTGCAAGTTAACTCTGTAAATTCCAGCCTTTACCGTCAACACATACATTTGCATAGGCACAACTAATTATTTGCTGTAATCTGAACTGGCTAACACAGGGGGTCTCCCAAAAGCTTATTTAAGCTTCTGGAATGCCTGCTCACATGCTGGGGTCCACACTACCTTAGCAGTCCTGTTTTTCCTTGTCAGGTCTGTGAGGGGAGCAGCTATGGTACTATAACTGGGGACAAACTTTCTGTAGTACCCTGATGTACCTAAACTTGCCCTCACCTGCTTTTTGGTAACAGGTGCAGGCCATGCCTGAATGGCTTCCACTTTGGCAGGTTCTGGCCTGATCTTATCACTCCCCACTCTATGTTCCAGGTAGGAGACCTCTGCCATACCTACCTGACATTTGCTGGGCTTAATGGTCAACCCTGCCCTCTGTAGTCTGCCCAGCACCTTCCTGACATGCTGAAGGTGCTCTTGCCAGGAATAGATGTAGATGGCAATATCATCTAGGTAAGCAAGGGCAAAATCTCCTGCTCCTGCTAGGATATGATCTACCAGCCTCTGGAAAGTCACTGGGGCATTTCGCATCCCAAAGGACATCTTTGTGAACTCATACAAGCCAAAAGGAGTCACAAAAGCTGACCTCCCTCTAGCAATGGGTGTCAAGGGCACCTGCCAGTAACTCTTGGTAAGATCAATGGTGGTAAGATACTTAGCCCCACCCAGCTGCTCTAGCACGTCATCTGTCCCAGGCATGAGGTAAGCATCTGACTCTGTGTGACTATTTAATTTACTGTAGTCCACATGGAACCTGGTGCTGCCATCCTTCTTTGGTACCAGCACCACTGGGGAGGCAGAACATGAGATTTTCCATTTCCTCGCTATAGTGAGTTTAGAGAGTTGAGATAACAAGGCAAACTGTAAAAGAAATAAGGAGTTTGTTTTAGACATCTTAAAGACTAGGTCAGGATGGTGTAGATAATTAATACTGGGCCTGCACAAGTACTAACACAAGTTTATTTACCTTGCTACTGGTGTTTGTATTGCCAACTCATGACATGTGAGCATCCTGGTCTGTTTTAAGGTATGGGGATTTGTACTGAGACACTCAATTATCCTCCCTTTCCCACTGCTAGATGTTGCTGTAGTGGTAGGGTACATGTTTTGTATGAAATAAAAAAATCTTGAAAAGAAAGTATTAGTCTCAAATGCCATCTTATTATTTGTAAAGCATTTAAGACAAATTATGTCTTGCAAGCACTGTGTAGCAGCTGTTAAGGCTGTGGGTTTAAATAAGGAACAGCAAGCAAGACATAATATTATTGCTAACAAATGCAAAACAAACAACATCTTTGTTGTGCTTATCAGTACATGTCTGTCATAATGTTATAATGGGTAAAAAATATAACAAAAACAAACTGGAAAGACAAAAAAACGGAGAAGTCCTTGCAGTGAGTTGAAGCAATTTATTATTAAGTGCTTTTCATTTGCAGGATCTGCAAACTTCTTCAGATAAAAAACAAGTATCAAGAGACATCCAAATACACAAGTTTAAAAGGCAATCACATGATTGTAAGAACCAATCAGCACGTTCCTAGTATAGCCTGGGAACACATAGTTAAATGTATATTAGCCTACTAACTCCACATTTACTAACCAATAACCCAGAATTCAAGAAGCATGAAAGTAAATATAAATATAAAAATAGGAAATATAAACTGATAAATAAAAATAAAATTCTTAATAACTTTAAATAAGAATATATATGTGTGTAATGTATACCATACATACATATATTACCTTCAATTTTTACATAAATGTTATCTCTCCAGGCTTTTCAGTTTCAGTACGTATGTAATATTACATGCTTCATTTAAGCCTGGGTAGTTAAATATGTTTAATAAAAGTTGCCAGTACAACTCCAGTTCTTCTAGCCATAAACAAACTGCCCCACCTCTACTATCCATTAGTATTTAGCCAATTACCCTGAAGGTAAAGGTATGACCACTTAGCATTACACAATCCCCCTGATTCACAAACCCTCCTTGTAAGACTAAATAAGTCTTACTCGGAGGCTGCAGTTGAACGGTATGATGTCAGCATGCCATGAATATTCATGAGGGCATGCTGACTCAACTGCAAGTCTAACACGGACCGTGCAGGAAAGCAGGGGGCGTGTCCGACTGCCGAGCAGTCTAAATGTCCATGCCCCTGCAAGTGTCCGAAATGCAAAATGTAAACACACAAGAGCGAGTCCGCTCAAATGTCCATGTACCCAACACCACACTCCCTGACATTGTAAACCCCCAGCACAGTTATAAAAAGTAAAACATTAATTTTATTTTTTTCTAATTCCCGATATAGCTGCCCGTATTTGCGCATGTGTGCATGGATGTGCCCATTGCTTAATTGCAGTTAGCAATCCTGACATGGAAGAGCATAAGAAGGAATGTTTATGCAAATTATGCCAAATAGCAATAGCGTTATGGTAGAGTGTTCGCACAAAGAGGAGGCATTCACGGTTCGAGTTCCACCACTCCCCTTCCTATTTATGTTTTAAATTAGTATATGAAATAATACCCGACATATATGATTAAAATTTTACTAAAAAGCAGTGAAATGGTCTATATATCAGTGAACAAAATATATTTTTATAAAGGATCCTGATATATAATTGCCCGCAGTTAAGCAGTGCTTTACCCAGCGCAATACAGGTGCCCGTAGTTAAGCAGCGCTTTACCTAGCGCAATATAGGTGCCCGTAGTTCAGCAGCGCTTTACCCAGCATAATAGAGTTGCCCATAGCTAAATAGCACTTTACCCAGCGCAATCAGTTTGTGCGGAGGTGCGCGCTGTGCCAACCAGCGCACCATAGGGCAACGTGGAGCAACGTAGAGCAAAGTTGCCTAAACACAGCCACACCACCTAGCCTGTCTGGACAGTAGTAAAATAAAATGCAATGACAAGGTTCGAACCCAGGACTCTGTGCACCATAATCAAAGTACTGAACCACTAAGCCATGACAGCTTAGGATAAACAGCCACTGTTAACATAGATATACTTATAAATGGTAGATTAACCACTACTAAGCAGGTCTGCAGTCAGCCTAGAAATTTCAAAAATGGTCAATCACAGAAAAGTGCGGGAAATGCGGCATATTTAATTCCCATAGGCGGGAATACTCACCATAACTGATTGTAGCTCCCATCTGCAGTTAGAATGGCTGGTGCTGGAGAGGGTACACACTTCTGAGCACAACGTTGGGGCATCGAGGAGTCGAAATACATGGTTTGGCTCCTTGTCCACCGTCATGAGTCAAGACTCCTGTAGGGCTAGTTCCAAGGGATGGAGTACAAGGCAGAGGCTTGGAACCGGTTAGCTCATGACCTCACCAGTGTCACAGGCGTTCCTCGGACTGGTGAGCAGGTCCGTCACCACCATGCAGACCCGAAGAGACGGAAGCAGGACCTACTGAACCAAAGGATACAGGAGGCCCGTAGGATGCAAGATGCCCCAATACTGAGTAGGTAGCCATGGAATGCAGTATGTAAGAAATGCTAATTGATTCTGTATAACGGATAGGTATGTCTCAATATCCCTTCATTTACATCACAGCTGCAGGTGTCCGTGCTGCGAATCAGCATGTCTATGCAGACAGGCTGCTAAGGCTGCACCACCAGGCAGGTTAGTGATTATTCTGCATGTATTGTTATATAAAATAGGTGAGAGAGCCTGAAAGAAATTGTTGTAGCCCAATAATACAGCCATAAAATGCCCTGAATAAGTCCTCTGCATGTATCGTTATATAAAATAAGTTAGAGAGCCAGAAAAAGAGTGTAGTAACCCATTAAGAAAGGTAATATATGTTTGGAATAATATCTCTGCAGGTACTGTCATATAAAATAAGTGAGCAAGCCTGAAAAAGAGTGTTCTAACCTATTAATAAAGGTATAATATGTCTTGAATATGTCTTCCATATCAAATAAAGGAGAGAGCCTGTGGAAAAGTGTGTAATGTAATTAATAAAGGTATAAAGCCTGGACTGTGTCTGTGTCACTTACTTTGAAATGTTGCTGTACCCTTGCATTATACAAATAGTACTGTTTTAATAAGTGCTGGCAACCCACAGTTGAGCAGTCCCATCTAAAGTGGTTGATGGACGTGCTAGTAGCTGTGAAGCATATATACAGTCCTCAACAGTCAGTTACTGGCTGGCATGCATAAGTAAATCTGTCACATGAGTAGCTTGCTAATTATATCCCTAGAAATGTGAGAGTGGTATACGACATGTAGGGTTCCGTACAAATTTAACTGAAAATGTCATGTGAACACATCCAGATATGTAGATAAAGAAATATAAATACAATCAATAAATATGTAGCAGTAACATCTGCATCATGGACAGTTAATATGTCAGATATAGGTCAGGTATATAATGAACTAGCCAAACCCATTACACAACCTAATGCATGTTGCCAAGTGTAATAATACATGTAGGGGATATACACCTGCAGTCAATAGGAATGTAATGTAGACTAAAAGTACTTATAAAATGTTAATTGAGGTTTCTTTCTACATCCTACTGTATGTGCATAAACAATGCAATTCCACAACTCAATGGGTATGTGTAATCTCAAAACATTTGTTGTGACATATGTCCTATTGTTCTATAAATATCTGCATTCACTTTGATGCATGTGCCCTGTTCAAACACCACAATCATGGTGGCCTGTTGCCACCAATCATCCCTGCATGCTGTTGGAATGTCCACTGTCATTAAATTTATGCATGAGTTATGTTTGCTGTTCAACTGTTGGAACCTTGGTGTGTTGGGTTAATGGGAATATTACTGCATGCTGTTACAACTAATTTAGAATGCTGTTGTTTATGTTGTAATTAAACACACCTAATCACAGAACGTATGGGAAGGCCGGTCCCAGCGGACCCACCTGTCCCTCCTCAGCTGGCAGGTCCAGTGCCCAGCCCAGGCTCCCCTCCTCCGTTGGTCCTGTGCCACCTTCGGGTGGAAGCGCTGCAGGGGATGGGGCTCGTCCCCCCCATGCAAGTGTGGGCAGAGAAGGGCCACCTGTCACCCTTTGCAGGATCCGGGTTGTGGTGCGTAGGGAGATCCAGCGTTCAGTCACTGATCCCCTACGCCAGCTTGAGGTGAGAGTGGCATATCTCATGGTTGAGCCTGCCCGTCCTATGCAGCCCCCAGCATAGCCACCCTCGGGGCTGTGAAGGTGCAGTGGTGACTGCCCATGGGTGGGGATCTCAATTCCACTGTTACCATCTGTGGGCTCATGGGCTTGCGATTTCCAAACATCCGTCCCCGTCAGTTGTGTTCCCCCACTCCATGTGTCATACACCGCCCCTGTATGCGTCTTGTTTGTCTTGTCTGTTTACCTCCCCAACCTACCTCCCCAAATATACCTACTTCCTCAACCTCACTTTTCACTCTCAGCTGAAAAAAAAAAGGGGGGGGCAATCTGTACCCACAAAAAAATTACGCCCCATACATAGCTGCCCATTTTGCACACATGTCCGCTGGACATGTAAACTGATAATTATAATTGGCAGTACAACATACTTTGTTGTCCTCACCCCTCTCCCAAGGGTGGAAGGTTTCAAATTTCACTCCAAATTTATTGCATATGCACAGCCATTACTGGTAAAGAAATGGGCAGCTATGGACCTTCCCTACACCCATCCTGCAAATCCCGAGCTTGTTGTCCTACTGTCTTTCCCTCTTTGTGCCCCCTTTTTCACCACTTTCCTATCTCCCCATTTTCTTTTCTTTCAAAGAAATTAGCGTGGGGGTTAGTGGGAGTAAGCACTTTGAAGCAGTAGTAAGCGGGTTTAAGCAAGTATGTGCATGTGTGCACTTAATCGCTACGCATCACGCAAACCCTCGCAAACCCACTTACAACTGCTTAAAAGTGCCTTAGTCACTCTATGTCAGGGCCCTTGTTCTGCTCAACAGCAAAAGAAAATACCTCTGCCAGTCTCAAACCCCAGACCATTGACACAATAGACTGCATGAATTACCACTAAGCCATAGCAGATATACAATAACCTGGTGCTCAAATAAATATATCATGCATTTCAATGACTGAATGTAAAGAAAAAAATAGGAAGGCCATAACACAAAGCTTGTTTTGTGGATCTTTACCAGCAATTGCTGTGAAATGCATTACATGAGTGTGATATGAGAAGCAGCCATTCTAGCAGCAAATAAAGTTACAGAGGCACTTTACAACCCCCACACAGTATCATAGCAGGGCAAACAGTGACAAATCTGAGTAGGGCAGAGGCCATACTACCTAACTGTGACTACTTTACAGGGATGTCCCTGATTCTGAAACATATTTAAGCTCTGTCCCTCTGAATCCCTCTGAAAAGTACTCACGTCATTCAGAAAGGTGGGGTATTACACAATGAATACTGACAATAATAACAGTAGACACTGCTTGTACTTCATAAAAGGAGTATGAATCCATATGCACTGCTTCACACAAGTCTAGACTTACTGTCTCTATTATGTGTAAGGTGTACTTCACATTTAACTACCTATCCCTGACTCCATGCAAAGATGTATCTGAGTGTTTCATAGGCCTGGCAGAGTCACAAACACACAGGCATAGCAGCTATCCTGCTGTTACACACTCTGCAAATAGCTGTGGTAGGACTTCCACAAGCATACCCTTATGTAGGAGTACAACACAGAAATACCAAATGATGTAGCCATGTACTGGTAGCAACTGACTATAACAGTGCCATTGTAATAGTGATGAAAACACCTGTGGGTTGCACAGACAAAGAATAACAGTGTAACATTTGACTACCATCTGGATAGGTTCGCAGTTGGGAACTATGCAGACAGACCACCTGCCTTGATAAACCAACAGGTACACACCAATCCTTTAAGTCCAGTAAGATAACATTCACACAATAGTACATAATTCTCTCTGTATGTCAGCAACCCCCCCCCCCACACACACACTTTAAATACACTTGTGTATTTAGGGTCTACCAATGATGCAGGTAGGCATACACAGTACTGTAATTGTCCAGTTGTCATGTGAACCCTGTGCTAATGTCAACAATAAAACCACAGACCCTGCAGAAGTGAGTACATTAATATTCACAGTATAACAGTTCACAAACAGTTCATGTGCCAAAGGAATACTTCTCAATAACTATGTTTGTATGGCAGTTAATTATATGAGTAGAAAAGAAACTACATAGTCACATAAATGTTGTGTAAGCATTTGTAGGGGTGAGTTAAACTCTACACTGATAGCTCTGTACTGCAAGTGGCAACAGTCAGGCCTGAGTACAACATGTACATCACTGTCTACACCTCTAGCTTCAGATATAAGAAGTATACCAACCTTCTGACTTACACAACAGTGTCCACAGCAAACAAGCATGGGCCCCACTCTGGAAATCTAATAGGGATACGCCTACATACCTTAGCAATTTATAGCATTGGGTTGCTATGACAGTGAGTATTGCAATTACCACACAGCAGGCTGTATGCATTTACCAGATGCTGGGCACCAATTGGTGCAGAGGGCATCACGTGCACATGCGCAGATACCTATAAAAGTAGATTGTACTTGCTATCCCCACATGCAATCATTACATTGCACATGTCAGCAACTACTGACAAACTTTATTACTTAATAAAGAAACCTTACTTAAGTAAATATTATATTTACTTCTTTAAAACCTAAATACATTAATTAAGAAAAAAACTTAATAACCAATAATAACAAATAAGTACAAAATGTTACTTAATAAATAAAAAAAAAACTTGAAAAGCATACACAGACGGACCTGACAGTGAGTAACAGGTATGTAACAGATTTGGAGTTACCGGCAAGTAGTAGATGTTTATGAATAGTTCCGTACATACTCAGAAACATGCATAAGTGGCAGAAGTAGGTATGTATGCAGTGATGCCATGCATAACTGCTGCCATGGACAAATTAGTGTGTAGCTGTGTGCAGTGGGACATAACTGTGACATATGTATCTCAGCATTATATGTCGAATATCTGAACATGTTATCTATGGTCTGTACAGTACTGCGTATAATGGCAGTTTGGGGGAGTAGTGCAGACACCTATATAAACTTGGATGTGACAGAGTAAGACATGTGTGATAGTAACATAATTTGTAGCTTAGCATTGGCAACTGCTGTACCAGGCTAGTATAGTAATGTTAGCATTTTCAGCTATATATACACCCCCTGCACTATTACTGCATGCACACATGTGACAACTGTCCATGTTGTAGCAAGGCCCAACAGGTCATCCGTGAGGTGTACGGACTTACAACAGTGTGGACCCTGTGTGTGTATGGCACACACATATGGAGAGATATGTATGTGTCTGATAAATTAGCATCTGAACATGTGCATAGAGCAAGGGACATACTGCAACTGTTTGTGAAGGGTGGACAATTATATGTTGTTGCAGGTTGTTATGTGCATTTTTATATGTAGGTGGTAGTGTGTGTGGCAAACAAGACAGCATACAGTGCTGGCATATGACATGTGGTGTTTAAACGCTGTGGGTATGATTCCTCAGGTTTTAGTCTTCCAGATAGGGGGTCCTGCTAAAGGTACATGGGCTGAGACTACCTTCCATGCATTCTGCACAAGACTGTGCAATATCATTACATAACTGCATCCCTCTCAACCTTTGCATAATTGATATTCCCACCATGAAAGGTGAACTGTATTTGTGCCTATATGTATATCTATATGTACACCAATGGATGTTCATATGTACGCCCAAGCTCAATGTTGTAAACGTATTGCCATCCCTCTTGTTAAAATCCCTGTACCCATGAACTACCACATAGGTGGTAGTCTACTCAACACTGAAAGTGTGATGAGAGACTACGGGACAAAGGTGGACAGTAGTGTCCCTATTGATAATCACAGTGTCACACTAGTCATGTAAACTGAGTACGGTCCACATGTCATCAGAAAAGGTGTGTCATCCATGGAAAAAGAGGTCAGTGTTCCACTGTACTCATCAGTCATAACACCCATCACAGAGTACATTGGCCCTGTCGGTATGTACCTCAGAAGACATCTACAGCAACTGTAGACGCCAGACACATACCTCACAAAGAGTATTACCAGACTCAAACAGATGCCCTATGCAGACTGTCTTACAAAACCACAGCTACACTGTGTCAGATACCGCCTACCCAGAGGCAACCTCTGTCTAACATACAAAGCTATGCCAAACCCACAGGTGTTGGACATGCTCCATATATACAGATTAAACTCCATACAAGCTACACACTGTACTGATCTAAACCCTGTAACGTGAAAAAGCAGAACATGCTGGAGTGGTGCATTATCATCTCAGACACATACCATACTCTGGAACTAACCACCTATCAATAGCAAATGAAGGTCCTCATTAGCAGTTGTCATGAATAATCATGATGAGTGGGTGTGAGATAGGAAACACAACCCGGGAGTCACCACTGTGGCTCTGCATGACAGGGGCACATGAACCTACATTACATGGGTGTTGAAGGGCAGGATACCATATGGCTAGGCTTCCATAGGCCCTATGGATAATAGCCTATTAGCTACCTAGGACCCGATACACACACGCATGTACTTGTTGCATTACTTGCTATGTGAGGTTGACTGGGTGTGATGGTGAATGTGTAGGTGAATGTGTCAAAGTTGTGTATATGCGTAATAGGCTAGTGGGAAACTGTGTAATTCATGGTATGTAGTGTTGTAGCTCAAATCCCAGCAAAAGATACGTATGCTATTGCTAGGCAGAAAAAGCAGTAAGGCATATGGTGTGACGTAGTCCCATGGTGTTGACTGTAGTGTGCCATTGTAGGCTTAAGCAGTACATGTATGCTTATTGATTGTTAACACTAGTGAATACAAATCCCATATGTACTACCTGAAGCTGTAGGCCTAAACAGCACAGTATGGTTTATATCCACATTACTTGGACACACTGTTTTGTTTATTACCTGTAGTCCTCACACATTACAAACCTCAGGCATGAGGTTTTGTAGGTGCTGACACACAGTACTGTATGTTACACAGGTAAAACAAATCTGGGTTGCCATACCTTTATGTCCTGTAGGTATGTCTGATATGTGTGTGGGTATGCCTGTAACATGCCCTTGGTGGTATATGTGTCACAGGATATATGTGCATATCTAGCAACATGTGTAGTGTATTACAGCAGTATGCCACCTATAGTGATGAAGGTGCACATTTGTTACTGAGGGGTTTGCTATCAACAAGTAGTGTGGTGTAGTGATAGTACTTAAACTGTACTTTACTTTCATTTCAATGGATGACAAATGTCTGCATGCATTAGCTTCATACACACCCCCTGTGGCTAGGTGGTGCATTGTGTCACACAGAGTGTGCCATGTGCTGTTGTATAGTCTTACATCCTGGTTCCACTTTGTTGCTGTGCAGAACATATTTTGGAATATAGTATGTGCCAGGCACTGTTAGGCAGCTGTGGGCTGAGCAGTCCTATGTGGTATTAAAGGTGTGTATCTACTGACAACCAGTAGGTTGCTATATATGGCATTTCATTGATGTTTGTACTTTAGCATGTTAAGTGTGCCACATGACTTGCTCACAATTACTGTTTTATTGTCTTCCAGGAATATGTCTCACAACTGGAAGCCTGCCTATTCCCCTGAGGAGGAGGAGGTCATCTTTGATGCCCTGGTACAGCATTACAACCTGCTGTTCTCCAGATCTAGCCAGGACCAGCATGGACACATTGCACTGTGGCAGGATGTTGTCCATCGGGTGAATGATGTAGGCATGCATAACCGGACTTATGAGCAGGTACGCCATCACTGCAGTGATTTAATCAGGCATGTCAGGCAGCATGCCTCCGATGTCCACAGTAAACAGCTTGCCACAGGTGGTGGTGCATCAACACCCCCCCCCTCACCAGAGTGGAAGAGCTGCTCCTCAGCGTGGTGGCTCCTGGCCAACCAGTACAACAGACATGCGTCATCATGGAGGCCGGAGTCACCCAGCATGTAGATACAGAGCGTGCAGGTAACATGGCATATCTGTAGACTACTGTTAGATCAATTGTTAGAACATGCATTTACCAGATGTGTACTGTGTATTCAGAAGATGTGGAGCCTGGTGTCATGCAATACTGATAATTTGGAACATAATTTGTATGCCTGTGACTGTCACCTCTTGTACTACTGTGGATTTGCGAACACACAGCAGCAATGCCATAGTTGTTGACACTGACAAACTGTCTCATATCGTTGTAGGTCCCTCTGGTGTGATAGCAAGACAGCACACCCATGCTGGTGAGTGTTCTACATTTAATATAGCATATAACATGTGCATGTCATAGGAGACTTGTAGGCCATATACACATGTAAAACACCCTCACATAATGCATGCTCTGTATGTTCTCTGTGGGACTATGCACATCCCAGTAACATGAGTATCCACCTCAAACACATGCAATACACAGAGCATCCCAACCAATTGTGGTACACTGTAGTGGACATTGTATAGGCAGAGTCAATACACATGCACATAACATACACCACTTTGTCATATGCAGTTAGTGTTAATTTGATACACATGGCATATGTAGACACCTGTTGTAAGGTCATACTCCAGTATCCCAAATGTCAACAACACAGCACACATACTATACCTGGGGGTAGAGGACTATCATGGGGCGGTGTGACATGCTTCAACACACAACACATTCATGTGAGGCAATGCTCCCTATTGAACACCTTACACACCCATTTAACAACTGGCTGTGAAATGGTTAATGTAGCCAAAGTGGTGCAGATCAGGTACAGTAAGATAGTTGCCAGTGTGACATCCATTAGGGGCCTTGAGTGACCACATGATGCTGCCTGATGATGGCTCATGGTACTACACTACATCCAGTTACAGTAACTACAGTACTACACATAGCATTCATTGCTATACACCTGACAGTTGTGTGCATCTGGCCATGGTATGCATACCTATGAGTGGTGGTGCACAGGACATTGGAAAGCGTTTCAGACTTGCACAGCAATGTTGTGTCCATCTACATGTTGTGTTCCAAGATGAGGCCAATCATTGAACAACACACATGCATCAAAGACATGTATACTGTTACCAACAAGGACTCTCCACACTCGCACTGCATGCTGTTGAGCAACACACATCCTGCATACTGACACGTGTGATAGGACTCTTTGGCTTGTGATACTGTACTGCACCATCAACCACTAATGGATATGTTCCGTATTGCTGTTGGTGTGTGTGTGTGTGTCAACTTGACTGAGTAGTGTATTTGTGCATGTGTGCATGTGTTTATGTGTTCATGTGTGCATGTGTGCATGTGTTCATGTGTTCATGTGTGCATGTGTGCATGTGTGCATGCGTGCATGTGTTCATGTGTTCATGTGTGCATGTGTGCATGTGTACATGTGTGCATGTGTGCTAACATCCTGCACAGATTGTAAAGTGTGTTTCCTGTCTTCCTCTCACAGGTGCTGAGGTATTGGATGAGTGCAGCAGGGAACCTGAGGTCACTGCTACAAATAGTGGGCATGATGACACATGTCTAGTGGCACAGGCAGGTTTGTCAGGGTCTGTCGTTAGTCCACCAATCGACAGTACACAGCTGTCCACCCCATCTATGTGCACATTCATACTGCCGATACATCCCTCAACACCAGTGGCCTTAGTGGAGGAACAGCATACAGTAGGCATCGACCAGGATAGTGTGGTATCTATGGCACATGCAACCCCACACAGCAGCCATACCCAGACACCTGGAATGGTACCACATAGGCATATGTCCGAGGTGCTCGTGGGAGCACTGCTGATCGCAATGCCCCTGGCAGACGTGCCCCCACAGGTCTCACAACCTCAGCTATGTTCTGGTCTGTAATGCAGGCACAGGCACGTATGGAACGGTACACCAGGCAGCGACTAAGGGCACATAGGGCTCACAACACTGCTATCAATGACAGTATCCGTGACCTTGCAATCCGTAATTACACCGAGGTCATTGATAGATGTTGGGGGTGACAATAGATGTCCTCCACAATGTAATGTCCATGTGCCAGGACAGTGCAGGATTGCTGAGACGTCGACATGGATGTATGCCAACAACATCATCAACTGGCACTCATTACGGATGACACACAAGTCCCAGCTGCTCCCGTAGTGGCAGTACAAGGCCCAGCAATGTTGGGGCTGGGCTGTCAATAGACCGTCATTGATGACCACGTGGCTCTGGCCAGTCCCAGCAGGGACATGGGTCCAGTCGACATCCCTCTGCCTCTGACGATAGTACCCAGTCTGGCTTGGTACCCGATACTGTCCGTGGCTGGAGACAGTGATCTGTACAGCCTGGCAGGTACAGTCCGTGGCTGTCCCACAATCTCCCGTATGTGTCAGCTACAAGGTGGAACTGTGTGCATGCAGACACACACACATAAACCAAACACCTAGGGCTAACACATACACACACACATTACACCAACATTGACCCATACTGTATTGTTGTCCCTCACACACACACACACACACACACACACACACACACACACACACACACACACACACACACACACACACATGTCGATTGGATGGGTCATTGTCAGGCTCTGGCAAACCAATAACACATCCTGTGCATATGATGAAACTGTGCCACCTCCTGTCATCTGTGACAATGATGCAGGGACAGGCTTACATGGTGCTGATGCACAGGGTGACCTAATAGCAGTGTAGCAATGTTAGCATGTTGTCAACAGCAAGGTGTACTGATATCCTTTTAGGTATATCTGAGCAGGCATGATGCATTAAATCTATGATTGTCAATGTAGTATTGTTTACACCAGTGTTAATTCCAATACTGTATTGTCCGCCCATGTGCCACTTGACTGATGTGTGCGGTACTGGCAGCATGTGTTGGTGAGTGGATGGTACGTGTGTGATGTGTGCAGTACAGATTTGCAGGTGTACATTTGTGAACATGGTGGAGGTGCACCATCTGTATGTATGTGCATAGTGGACACATGGGAAGGGTGACATGCCCTGTATTACACAGTGTTAACACTTCATATTTCCTATTGGTGGCCAGTGTGCATTTTACAGCACAAATGTTACGACTTGGGTACACATGTGTGTATGACATGGTTTGACACTATGCCGTGGGTGATACTGTTTATATTGGTCATTGTTTTGCATTCTGGTAGTATACATAACCTCAACAGCCTGCTTTTACCCAATCGTTAGCTGATGTCTTGACAATTGACACAGATGTAGGATACACAGCAACATTTGAGTCCTTCCGGTACTATACTATACCAGTAACCAGTGGTATTGCCCGCCACTCATTCCTGGGACCACTCCTGTTTGGCATGTAGCCATCCCAGATACAAGCAAACACACTAGGGATATCTCCGTCCAGATCTGGTAATGCATACAGTGGCCTACAATGCATTCTCCGGATGAGACACTTATCCTCCACAAGGGTATCATACAGACAGATACCTGTTGACCAACCCATGCTGTAAAGCTATAAGCCAACTATAGCATAGTCATCCACATTTACAATACATAGTATCCTGACAGTACCACATTGTTAGTAGCCCACAACATGTAGCAGGGGTACCAATGTGTACATACAGCCACATGTTATGTCATCTGTCCATTGGTATTCACATTTCCAAAGGAATGCTGATGTCCCTCAGTGCATCACATAAGCATGAAGGTGTCTGTATGCATATCCACGGTGGTGTTGTACACCTGTAATGAATGGCCATTATTGACAGACTGTGTTGTGTTTGAACATGTCTGACATATACCCCAGGAATGAACCCTCACTCACACTATTTTATAGAAACTGTCATGGGTGTGTGTGACACAGATGGCCTAGGCCACAGATCACTACAGTGGCTGGCCTTGCCACATACATACATATGTGACCTACGGTCTGAGAAACGGCAGCACAGACTGTCAATGGTAACAGATGTATTCGTGTAGAAAGCAGGCTTTCCACCTATGAACTAATTGAGTTCACATGTACATATATGTATTTGCCACACAGATAACAATTGAGGTCACGTGTACATATATGCATGTGCCACACAGATACCTGAAGTGTGCAATGCACATACTGTTGTTTTACTGAAATGTCATACAGTTGTAAAAGCAAAACCCACAACACATTGACCAACAGTGTCACATACACACACTCAGCAATTGCAGGAGTCAAACCCCTACCTAACTATGTTATGATACTAGAAAGATCCGCATTAACATGACACACTATATGCTTGACTGGAAGTTTTCATTTCCACTGCTGTATTTCTGGGATACTGACATCATTAGACTTGCCAAAGAAGAATCTTCCTCTTTTAATGTGTTTTCCTAGTCTCCACAAAGGGCACTTCTCTCACAGGAAATCACACACACCCCATATATGTATTTGCCACACAGATAACAATTGAGGTTACGTGTACATATATGTATGTGCCACACAGATACCTGAAGTGTGCAATGCACATACTGTTGTTTTACTGAAGTGTTGTACGGTTGTAAAAGCAAAACCCACAACACATTGACCAACAGTGTCACACACACACACACACTCAGCAATTGACCAACAGTGTCACACACACACACACTCAGCAATTGCAGGACTCAAACCCCTACCTAACTATGTTATGATACAAGAGAGATCCGCATTAACACGATGCGCTATATGCTTTACTGGAAGTTTTCATTTCCACTGCTATATTTCTGGGATACTGACATCATCAGACTTGCCAAAGAAGAATCTTCCTCTTTTAATGTGTTTTCCTAGTCTCCAAAAAGGGCACTTCTCTCACAGGAAATCACACACACACCCCCAAAAAGGGCACTTCTCTCACAGGAAATCACACACACCCCATATATGTATTTGCCACACAGATAACAATTGAGGTCACGTGTACATATATGTATGTGCCACACAGATACCTGATGTGTGCAATGCACGTACTGTTGTTTTACTGAAATGTCATACAGTTGTAAAAGCAAAACCCACAACACATTGACCAACAGTGTCTCACACACACACACTCAGCAATTGCAGGAGTCAAACCCCTACCTAACTATGTTATGATACTAGAGAGATCCCCATTAACATGATGCGCTATATGCTTGATGGGAAATTTTCATTTCCACGGCTGTATTTCTGGGATACTGACATCATCAGACTTGTCAAAGAAGAATCATCATCTTTTAATGTGTTTTCCTAGTCTCCAAAAAGGGCACTTCTCTCACAGGAAATCACACACACCCCATATATGTATTTGCCACACAGATAACAATTGAGGTCACGTGTACATATATGTATGTGTCACACAGATACCTGAAGTGTGCAATGCACATACTGTTGTTTTACTGAAATGTCATACAGTTGTAAAAGCAAAACCCACAACACACTGACCAACAGTGTCTCACACACACACACACACACACACACACACACACACACACACACACACACACACACACACACACACACACACACTCAGCAATTGCAGGAGTCAAACCCCTACCTAACTATGTTATGATATTAGAGAGATCTGCATTAACACAATGTGCTATATGCTTGACTGGAAGCTTTCATTTCCACTGTTGTATTTCTGGGATACTGACATCATAAGACTTGCCAAAGAAGAATCTTCCTCTTTTAATGTGTTTTCCTAGTCTCCAAAAAGGGCACTTCTCTCACCCCCCACACACACAGCAATTGCAGGATTTAAACACCTATCTAACTATGTTATGATACTACAGAGATATGCATTAACATGACACGCTGCTATATGCTTTACTGGGTGTTTCCATTTCTCCTGCTATATTTGTAGGATGCTGACATCATCACATTTGCCAAAGACGAATCTACCTCTTGTAATGTGTTTGCCTATTCTCCAGGAAGAGCACTCCTCTCATAAGGAATCTCAAAAACACACAGGAATTGCAGGATTCAAACCCCTACCTATCTATGTTATGATACTACAGAGATACACATT
Organism: Protopterus annectens; assembly: GCF_019279795.1. Taxonomy (NCBI): domain Eukaryota; kingdom Metazoa; phylum Chordata; order Ceratodontiformes; family Protopteridae; genus Protopterus; species Protopterus annectens. Next base: position 1,998,714,014 of record NC_056725.1, on the reverse strand, counting down.
AATACGACATGCTATATGCTTTACTGAACGTTTTCCTTTCTCCTGCTATATTTGTAGGATGCTGACATCATCAGACTTGCCAAAGAAGAATCTACCTATTGTAATGTGTTTTCCTAGTCTCCAAAAAGGCACTCCTCCCACAGGAAATCTCACACACACAGAGCAATTACAGGATTCAAACCCCTACCTAACTATGTTATGATACTATAGAGATACACATTAACATGACGCGCTGTATAATTTACTGGGTGTTTTCATTTCTCCTGCTATATTTGTAGGATGCTGACATCATCAGACTGGACATGGTAATATGTGTGCACTTTGTTTTAGAAAATCCCAGGAATGAACCATGTGGGTCAGCAGGTGTTAACAGCTTGAACAGGACTCCACAATTCTTAGCTTGTGTGATTTCTCTGTGGACAAATTGCCATTCCTTCATATGACAATACATATGTATGCACAGGTTGTTGATTTTGTGGATACAACATGTGTCTGTGATGTTGATAAAGGGCTATTCAAAGTCTATGTGGGACGTGTGTAGCTCCCTTCAGTGATGTGTGTCCTGGGTGGCTGCCTTGCAAACAGTCTAGCAGGTTTGGGAACCATGATCTGCCCATGATCATACCACAGTTGGTAGGGCTGTGTGTTTGTCAGCTTCCAATAGCTCTGTTTATGACTTCAATCATGATGGACTCAATGGCCTTGCAGATCAGACGTCATAGGCCATGGGTCTGTTGTGCACCAACACTTGTGGGGTGTGCCATATGTTGCTGTAAACACATTCAACAGTTTCAGATCCTGTAGAGAAGGTGTGGCTCAACAGACTGTTCAGGTGCAGGGTCTGTTTGTTCTGTAGTTCACTTATGACACATATAGGGAAACAATGTCATCCAATTGATGCCATGTTTTTGGCTTTGGAAGGAGCTGTGCACCCATTCTACATGTGATATCTCCTGGTATGATGATAGGGACATTTGTCAGTGGGAGGTCGGTATGTATGGATGGGCCTGTCTGACAGGATGTCGGCATTGTCAGTCAGGTACAGCTGGCCCTGACTCAGGGCATATTTGAGTGTACATTGCTGTGTATGACATAGCTGAAGGAAGTGTCATGGTTCTGTCTGGACTCCTTTGCAGATAATCTTTCCAAAACACCAACAAACCTGGGCACTAAACCCCTGTTATACTCTTTTACACACTTAATACCCTACTGATCCCTTTTGATCAGTCAAAAGAGTATGTCATCATAATATCCTGGCATGTCCAACAGTTGGTTTTGTGTGTACTCTCCAGTCCAGCTGGTGAATATGAGACTTTTGAGGCAATGTTACAACTGCCTTATGTACACAGACAACCCTCACCTCCTCCCAACAAACTCAGATATATGTGGGAGATGCAACTATATAGTAAATGGGACGCTGAGCTCTCTTGACCCATGACTGGCACAGTCTATCAGGTGGTGAAGGTAACCACACACACTACAACTCCAGTCTCACATAGACCTATAGCGACAGCAAACAAAATACATTACCACACAAATACATACTTGGAGGCTCTAAATAATATCTGCCTAAGCAGCCGAGACCTCCTAAGCAGACACCCAGACAACTGCTACCCCACGACATTACCCACATATCACATGGTTCACAAAGTCAGTGTGCCACACAGTCACTGCCCTTAGGGCTAAAAACACACCCAATACACTTGTAATAGATGACTCTATTGTCAGACACACTGACGTCACACTCACCAGGCTGAACAAGGAGAGGGGACACATTGAGCTGTCTGTCGGGTGGCAGATTCTGCCACATTAAACATGCACTCAGATCACTCCAAAGCAAGTACAAATATGGCTCCATCATTGTCCATGCTGGTGTGAATTACCTCAGACGTTCCTCCCTGGACTACATGACAAGGGACATAGAGGAGCTCTCTGATCATGTAACCCAGGCCAGTATGACCCTGACCTTGTGTAGCATCTTACCCTCACCAAGAATGATGTCACAGTATACAGACAAGCTGATCAATTGTAACAGTTGGCTAACATATTGGTGTCATTCAAAGGGGATCCAGTGTCTGTCAGCCTGGGATGACATGCTCAACATGCCACGTAGCTTCGCTATGGACAGCTTGCACCTGTAACCCCTGGACTTTCGAATACTGGCTAAGGCTGTTGCCACCCCCACACTGCCTTTTTTGGGCAAGGCTCAAATGACAAACCCACCTCCATGGACAATACAAGGAAAAAGAAAGTACAGGTAATGCTGCACAACACCAGATGTCTAGACCCCAGAATGCACACACTCAAGACTCTCCTTAGTATGGAGAATGTCGATATCTGTGCAGTCACAGACACCTGGTTCAGGCTCCCAAATGCACACCAGCACTACCAGGTTATACTTCATACCATGCTTTTCGGCCACAAGACTCGGAACGACCAACACATTTAGGGGGAGTATCCATATACATCACAGATACACACATACCTCCAGCTTAGTAGCACTGCAGGAAGCATTAGAGACCATACATGTGCAACTAACAGTGGGCAAAACTGCCTTTCAGCTTGTAGCCTGCTGCAGACCACCCTCCCAAACTCAGGAACCCCACTCAGCTTTCCTGGGAACACTGGAGGATATGATGGTCTCTACAAACACCATTATATGGAGTGACTTCAACTACAGAAACATTGACTGGGAATACTACTCAAGCCACAACACCCTCACCCGATGGTTGCTAGAATTTCTAAACTGAAATGCTATGTCACAACTGGTCACCACACCCACAAGAGGGGAAAACATATTGGACCTGATCATCACCAACATGGGGACTCCATGTTCCACACCAGAGGTATGCCCCTCATTGGTAAGGTCAGACCATACATTTATCTCACTGGACATCCATATCCCGTCCCCATCTCCATCCTAGGTTCTCTCGGTGAAGTACTTACCAACAGCAAATGTCACACTTCTCTAAACCAAGGTGGTATCCTTCAAAGACCCTGGGGCAGAGGTAAATACGGCTCAGACCGCTGAATCCTTTACAAACACATTCTATTGACACCTACTGGAATCCATGGATTGTGCTATCCAAAATAAGAACAAGACTCACTCCTCCAAAGGCAGGGGACCTGTCTGGTGGACCCCGGCCATAAATAAGCTATACAACAAAAGGAGGGGGCTACTACATGATAGAGCACAATCCCAATAAGGGAAGGCATCTCTGATCAGTACTAGCAAGAAGTTACGTTCACTAATGAAGTCATCTAAGACCCGCTTCAAAAGGTAAATTGCACCACACACTAAGGACAATCACAAGGCCTTCATGAACCTGGGTGCCACCTCCCAGATATGCTGTGTGTTACTGCAAAATGACAATACATACACTGAACCCACAGACATTGCCATCATCCTGGCAAACAGGTTCAGTACAAATGTCACCCCCCCCCTAATGAGCAAATGTCCATCCCAACAGAGTGTAGCCTCCCTGACATCACAGATGATCAGGTGAGTGCTGCCCTCTCCAAAGCAGACAACACAGCATCAATGGGACCGGACGGTGTCCCGGCCTGCATCTTACACAAGCTTCATGATGAACGTAACCCTCACATGAAGTCACTGTTCAATAGCAGACTTACTACAGGATATGTACCCAAGGAATGGCGTACAGCAACAGTGGTCCCACTCCACAAAGGTGGTGCCACAACAGATCCCGGACACTATCGCCCTATAAGCCTATCTAGCCTGGTCTGCAAAGCTATGGAGTGTATCATCATGGAACTCATACACACAGACATCGGGAACATACAGACACTGGATACTACACAATTCAGCTTTGTTGTGGGCAGATCTTGCCTCTTGCACATGGTCGACTTCTTTAAACAGTTACCAGGTCCATAGATGTAGGGAAGGTAGTCCACACAGCCTACCTGGACCTCGCAAAAACCTTCCTAACAATACCCCACTCAGGCATCATACATAAGCTCACCAGCTTAGATATCGACACATATGTCACAAGATGGATTGCTAAGTGGATCAGGGATAGCACCCACATGGTATGTATTGCAGGTGCCATGTCTGACTTTACACCAGTTACACGTGGCATCCCACAAGGCTCAGTCCTGGGACATCTCTTGTTCAGTATATATTCCTCTGACGTACAGGCTAACACAGGAAGAATATGGCTGACCATGTTCGCAGATGACTGCAAACTGGGTGCCATATTTGACTCTCCAGCTAGCACAAGCATCCTCCAAAAGGGTCTCACAGAGATGGATAACTGATGCCTGAGCCATGGCTTACAGCTGAATGACATTAAATGCATAGTCATCTCCTTTGGGAATAACATAGTGCCCACACATTACCAAATAGGTGTTAATACATTAAGTACGGTAGAAGTTGTTAGGGATATGGGGACACGAGTAGTTTGTAATCTTGCCTTTGACAATCACATTGCCATAGTGGTTAGACAGACATTCTATATAGCCCTCCCTATCCCAACAGGTTTCACATCTAGATCAAGTAAAGTCATTGTGCCCCTATACTCATGAGGCCCATGATTGGATACAATGCCCCATTTGGGATGTACCTTACCCAACACCTGCAGCAACTGTATTGGCCACAAAATTATCTCACCAAGTGGATCTAGGGACTCACACAGATGCCCTGTGCAGTTTGGCTGAAGTAACTCCAGCTCTACTCGGTCGCTAACCACCTACTCAGATGCGATCTGTGCCTGTTGTTTACAGCCATGTCCAACACAGAATTAATGGACATGCTCCACCTTAGGATATCCGGATCCCTTAGAGCTACACGCTCCAGGGACTTACACCTCAGCACAGATATTTATAGGACATGCTGGAGGGACACATTTCTATCCCAGATGCTCCCCTCGCTCTGGAATGGGAACACAGTCCCGCATAGGCTGAGCCCCCCACTGACCCCATACAGGAGACATATTGATGAGTGGATGGGTGATCGTATGTTTACCCATGGAATCTCTTCTGGGTCCCTGCTGGACAGAGGCACAATAAACTAAACGGAAAAGGCCTATCTTGTGTGACCTACTATTTACAGGCACAGTCTACTATTCTAACAGGGCTGCGAAAGCCAAACACACTCTGGCTAGGCTTATACATGCCCTAGGGCAGATAGGCTAGTATCAACCTATGCACCTATCGTAATGTTCGGGATGCACATTGTTTATTGATGATACTGATTGCAGGTTTTTTCTCTTCTTTGCTTTCACACTTTCTACGAACAACCTAAGTATCTGCAGAACATATTTTATTATGACAGGGTTCCAATATATTATATATGTGTCTGTTGTCATATAACTGTGTGCACATGGTGGATTGGTGAATACTGAGAGGTTCCTGTGTTAACACATGCAACTGCCGGATATGTGTGGCCCACTGCTATACTCAGACATGGCCTAAGTGTGTGAGCATGTCCAGTCTGTCCTTTCAGTGTTTTGTTGCCTGACATTTGTCTCATTTATTCAAGTGTGTGAGCATGCCCAGTGTGACCTTTCAGTATGTTGCTGTCTGAAGTCCACTACATTTGTTGATGTGTGTGAACATGACCAATATTAACAATTATACTATATGTGCGTTGAAAATCTGGTTCTATTCTTACTGCAGGGCTCACCTTTGTGCCATAACTCGACAGGGATTATGCTGTGCCTGCAGGGTTTCCATGAGATACGTTGCATAAACTTATCAACATTTCTTCATACAGGCGGACCAGTGCAATACTGTCATGGTTTAGTGGTTCAGTACTATGACTGTAGTGCACAGTATCCTGGGTTCGAGGCCTGTCACTGCTTTATATTTTCATACTGAGCAGACCAGACTGCTTAAGGGCCAGTAGAGCAAATATGAGCATGTTGGCTTTTGTTCAGCTATGCCCAACGTAGACCAGGCTTGTCCAATATTGCTCAACGTTAACCAACATTGCAGAATGTTGCCCAATATTGCTCAACATTGACCACAGTTGTGCTTCTGTTAGTGTGTGCAATTGCTTTACATATACTAAATGGTGGTGAAAGCTGTTTAGCACTGCTTTATATTGCTTAACACATGGCAATCATGCCTCAGGTGGTGCTGCAGGGCTGCCTATGTCGGATGCACATACTGCACTCCCTATACATGTTTGGAAACAGGAAGTGCCAAGTTAGGCATCCCTTTTGCTATATGTGCGAGTCAGAGAGAAGTATCATTTCCAGGGTTCCTACTGAGCCAGTGTATGTGCTATGCATTGCCTCTTTGCCAAGGCCAAAGCATACTGGGCATGACTCCTTCTGCTTACTGGGGCAGGCTCAGGTTGTTCCTCCTCCAAGTCACGCTCTGCCTGTGATGGCCTTGGCAATGGTGGGGGGCTGTTTGGCCCAGGCCTATGCTGCTCCTGCTGCAGCTGTTTTCACAGGATCATATTATGTAGCATGGCACATACCATGACAATTTGGGTACATGTAGTTTGTGAGTACTGCAAGGCTCCACCAGATGTGTCCAAGCACTGGAACCGTGACTTGAGCAGGCCAAACACATGCTCAATTACATTTCGTGTTTGTGCGCGTTCCTCATTATGGCATTCCTGTTTAGGTGTGTGTTCATTTCTAATGGGTGTCATCAGCCACGGCTCCAGTGCATAGCCAGCATCCCCCACTAGGTGACCATGAGGGATGCCCCCATTGGCAAATGTCTGGTACAGTTGCGTTAGATGCCAGATATGGGAATCATGGTTGCTTCCAGGGCAGCCAGCACACACATTCAGTATTATGCCCTGTGCATCACACATGACCTGGCAAAGAGGGGAAGCCCTTGCGGTTGAAGTAGACCCTACCCTGCTCACTGGCTGGTGCTTTGATGCGTATGTGCGTGCAGTCTATTGCACCCACTACCTCAGGGTATTCCGCAATTTGCTGGAAGAGACGCATATTGCTGGCCAATACCTCACGGGAATTGGGGAAATATACATGATCACTGACATGTGCTGACATGGCATCCAGGAACTGGTGCAGTACCCTGGATGCTGATGCCTGTGATACCTCCATCATATCACCAGTTGGTCTCTGGAAGGTAACTGTTGCTAATATTCTTAGGCCAACACATACCTTGGTTTCCACTGGGATGGGTTCCCCTCTGTTGGTTCTGTGTGTGAGGTGTGGTCTGCACAGCTCAACAATTTGCTGCAAGAGGTCTTTGTCCACTCTATAGTGCTCCACTATCTCCAGCTCATGTAGCCCCTGGTAGGTTACCCTGGGCCTGTACACTCTTCTCCGTCTCCTCACTGTGAGTTATCTAGCAGCATTCGCATTGTCACCACCCTCAGCATGTTGCATATGTCGCCTTATAACAGCAATGGCAGCCCCTAACATTTCTTTGTCTCAGTAAAGCTTTTTCAGTTTTCACTTCTATTAGCTTACTGCAGTGTTGCAGTGTCTCTTGAGAGAAACATAGTGGAATGTTGTTTGCAGAGTTTTAAGTGCTGGGCTGGGCTAGTGTACTGCCTGTGTAATTGCCTGATTCTGATTGTTTTCACCTGCTAGCACTGCTAGTACTCCCTGGTTACCTTCCTACTATTTGTTGTACTTCCTTTTTCCTTTTTGTTTCCTCAGGGGGGCAGCACTGCACACACAAGCGCAAACACGCGCACACCAGCTCACACACGTGCGCACACATGCTTACACTGACTAAAACGTGCTTATTCTTGTTAAAACGCACGCACACCGGCACAAACGTGCTTACACAACTTTAAACAGCCTTAAACATGCTTACTCCAACTTAAACGTGTGCACACATGCTTACACACGTGCACACAGTCTTACTCAGGTTTACAGGCACGCACCCACACGCATACTCACTCAGCAAGAAACTTTAGTGTTATCCACGGCATACACCTTCAATTTCTAGCCTTTACCTAGCCTACCTGTTGACACACCTCTTCCAATGATGTGTAAATGACAGCTGACACATGCCACTCTGCTCCAATGAGCTTCACTTCTTTCATATATACCCCCTCTTGATGTCACCTATTTTCTACTCTGTTATTCCCCTTATCCTACTCCTACACTCCACTGACTGTGCTCATTTGCTATGTAAACTTGCGATTCACTATCCTAACCCTCATTTGCATTGGATTGCCTACTAATGCTTGGTTACATCTCTTAGACTGAGCTTCCCCCCTTAGCAACCTCTACTCGGTAGCCATGTTGTTTTCAGCCTGCCATTCCCTTGCATTGTAAATTCAGAATAGCAATAAAATCCACATTTGTGGATCTTAATTATTGATTTTCTGGTTTTTAGAGCACAGCGCGTTTGCGCGGCGCTGCGCTACGCTTAAACCCCAGAGATTGGGATGAAAAAAAAATTTATTTTTATTTTGCATCAGTGAACATTGCCAATGGACGTATTTTTGGCCATTGGCATGCTTCCTCAACTGGATGCATCCTTTTTTTGGACCTGTCATGGCTCCGTTTTGCTATTTGTAGAACCGTACTCAGTTGTCAACTGAGTACATTTCTGCAAATAACACTACTCTTACTCGGACAGGTTCAGGTTTTCTGCATCGCAAATTTACCTCATTTGCATAGCTTACACCTGCGATTGAGGTAATTTGCATATCCAAGCCCTGTCCGTGTAGGACTTGTTTTGGGATCTCTGTTGCATGCCCTTACCGGCTGTTCCTGGATCGCTCAGCGGACATGTTGGCTGCATGGAGTCTTACTCTATTCTTAGACTCTGTGCAAGCCTTTGTGAATCCGGCCCATTGTTTAGCCAAAGCATTGTCTTGTTTACATTTCTCAGTTGCATGTAAATGCTCATAGACCCTTTCACGAGGCCTACGCTCCATCTTTCCTACACAGAAAGCTGGGCAAAGTTGGCACTGAGCTAAATAAACAACATATCTTGAGTTACATGTAAATTTCAGCTGAGATGTAAATGCCTCATTCCTTATTTCAAATTTCTTACATATGCTTGCAAAATCTACACATTCCACATCTTTGCATACCAGGTTATCTAACTGATTCTGTATGCTTACTTTCAAGCAGATTTTTTTAAATTATAGCCTCTTCTATAGACTATTTTCAGACGTCCTAGTTTTTTAATAAGGCCCATATCTCTGTTTATTAGTTCTCAGTTTTTACATATAATTAGATATGCTTTTACTATCTAAATTAAAACATGTTATGAAACTAATATTAAAGTTATGCAAAGATGTGGAATGTGCAGATTTTGCAAGCATATGGACAAAGGTAAAAATTTGAAATAAAGAATAAGGCATTTACATCTAAGCTGAAATTTACATGTAACTCAAGATTTGTTGTTTATTTAGCTCAGTGCCAACTTTTCCCAGGTTTCTATGTAGGAAAGAAGGAGCATATGCCCTACGAAAGGGTCTATGAGCATTTACATGCAACTGAGAAATGTAAACAAGACAATGCTTTGGCTAAGCATTGTGTAATGCTAAATGGTCATACCTTTACCTTCAGGGTAATTGACTAAATACTAATGGATAGTAGAGGTGGGCCAGTTGGTTTATGGCTAGAAGAACTGGAGTTGTACTGGCAACTTTTATTAAACACATTTAACTACCCAGGCTTAAATGAAGCATGTAATATTACATGCTTACTGAAACTGAAGAGCCTAGAGGGATAACATTTATGTAAAAATTGAAGGTAATATATGTATGTGTAGTATACATTACACACACATATATATTCTTATTTAAAGTTATTAAGAACTTTATTTTTATTTATCAGTTTTTATTTCCCATTTTTATATTTATATTTACTTTCATACTTCTTGAATTCTGGGTTATTGGTTAGTAAATGTGGAGTTAGTAGGCTAATATACCTTTAACTTTGTGTTCCTAGGCTATACTAGGAACATGCTGATTGGTTCTTACAATCATGTGATTGCTTTTAAACTTGTGTATTTGGATGTCTCTTGATACTTGTTTTTTATCTAAAAAAGTTTGCAGATCCTTCAGATGAAAAGAGCTTAATAATCAATTTCTTCAACTCACTGCAAAGACTTCTCCGTTTTTTTTTGTCTTTCCATAATGTTATAATGGATTGGTGTTTGAATGTATTGTCTTAAACTCAAATAGAAAAGCTCATTTCATATATTTTCTGAGTTTGCCTGCACTTCATGTTACCCCTCTAACCTGCTTCTGGAAAATGGAATTACTTCAGTGAATCACAGTATCCAATATCAGTCAGTTTATAAAATGGTCTACTAGAAGCAATTCCACAACTGATTCGTAATAATCCTACATAAGAATACTGATACAGGTATGGTGAATAAATATATTCATGCACCAGCAAATGCCAGGGTCATAGTCTCCAGCTTCCAACTATTTTAATTATTGTCAGCTTTTTTTTTGGGGGGGGGGTAAATAATGAAAGTACTGTCGTGCTGCTATGCAGAATGCTCTACTAAAATGTAATCTACTGAAATTAATGTAAATGGTCTAAGTGGGCTGCAGTAAGAAAGTATTCCATTTAATCTATATGAGCTATTTAGATAAGCCCATTAGTCAGTATATAGTCTTGCTTATATATAGCATGATGTATGATTGAAGGGGATGATTCCATTTTATTCCACTACAATTGTTTCTGGTTAACTTGATTATTCAAGTTCTTAAACATATTAATGAAGAAAAAAAGAGCAAAGAAATTGCCCTGGAGGTAGACCACAAGCTGGACATGATTGAGGTACAAAGCATGTGGTGATTCTCACAAAAATCGCTGTAAGAACTAATCTGATGGTGCTGGAATATAGCTTCTACACTTGTTTCTAGTAACAATTGTGCTGATAAACAATGAAAAGTAACTTATGCACAAAATGTAAAATTCAGTTGTCAGATACATCCAGACTTTTTCACTTTGATGTGCGAACAGCAGCAATACATGATAGCAGTGTTTAGAAAAAGTATTTGACATCTTTTTAATTCCTAAACTATATAGAAATTAAAATATTATAGTATAGATTATTTAATGAGAGCAAAACAGTGACAAGCTATTGTTTATTCCAGTAAGTAGAAAAGGTGCAGACAAGTACTAGAAATAATTGCAGTCCCTGTAATTCTGGGAAGGAGTACCTTTCAACTACAAGATACCATATACCATATAAAAAAAAAAATATATATATATATATATATATATATATATATATGGATACCATAACTGGAATCCACTTAGTCATGTAAATCCAGCTTTTAATCTGTTCTCTGTGCTCAGATTCCATTGATATTGGCTTTTTTCTAGCAGCAGTCTGTTACATAAGTGCTGGTTATTTGATAACTTGACATCAGCTAACATACAACCATTCCATCCTGGCCTTTCTTGCCACAGGTAACTCATGTTTCATGTAGTAGACCCTGATTATAAAAAAAAATTACCAAAAACCTATAATTTATAGATTTTTGGCTAGGATCCACTCTGAAATACAGTTCATGCAGATAACCCATGCAGAATTAATTATATCCTTGATAAGAGAAATGCCATGCCTTCAACATTTTCAGGGTCACTCAGAAGTACAGGTCATTGCTAACGTTAGCAGCTGAAATAAACAATAGTTCTGAGCAAATCTTGCATACAGTGCATATCATGAATATCATTGCAGTGCTTACTAACCAGGATGTACAATTTCACACAGAGCAGTTCTCACTGAGAGGCAGATTAACATTTACAGTTTTAATAAGATAAGGAGTTCTGCGGTGTGCCTGATATGTTGGGCAGAACAGCATGTTAAAATAACATAAGTGTACACAAACATACTGTTCGGTAATGTGACAGAAACAACAGATTTAAATAACTTATGAAATGCAAAAAGTCTGTCACTAATAACCAAGCTACAAAAGGACTTAAAAATCATCACAGTATCCACAGCTATTCCAGACCAACTATTTTACTACAAATAAAATATCCCCAGTAGGCCTCATTTCATATCTGATATTCCTTTCTTTTGTCAGGATGCTTCTTATAATAAATTGCTACTTCCAGTACAGTGTCCATTTCTGTTTTTATTACTAGCTATCTAAAGCCACTGCCCATGGGCAGCATCAGGTAATATATGGGGACACCAGTAAGTCTTCTGTTCCCTAGTATTATATAACCTGACGTTTTCTAATCACAGAATGTACTATTACACTTCTGAATATTAGATATTCTGTGTAGGTGCACTGCTTCACTGTCTCATGCACCAGGGAACTGGCAGTATTTAAACTGCATTACTTTATACCGTATCATAATAATTATTTACATTCACAGTCAGAGATCCACTAAAGTACCAAAGGCCGAGTGAAAACCTGTATCAGTAAATCCATAGCTGGTCTACTTTTAATGCATACTTCTCAACCTCTTAGCACAACAAATCTGGACAATGTCCGAAAATAGGGACAGATTTTAAATATTGGTCTTATAAACTTAGAACATTGCTAGAACAGCAGGATTTGTGTTAGCATGCATTTTCAGAAGGATACAAAGTCTGAAACGCAAATGCATGCCATTATTTAAAGTCAGCATACTAAGCAATGAACTAAAATTAAAAAAAAAAAAATTATACTTACGTGGCAGAAATTTTTTCTTTCCAGACCTTCGTAAATAAGCATATTGAGTTCCTATTAGATGGCCGAAGATGCATTCTATCGAATGTGTCTTGGTCGAACTTAAAACAACAAAAAGGCAAAATAGCGAACCGGCTTTTATGGACCTTTTATGTACCTTTATGCATTCTTTCAATTTTTTTTCTTTTTTTCTTTTTTTGGAACAGCGATTTATTTTTCCCTTGGAAAAACATCGCTGTTCTGAGCTGTCGAGATTGTAAGCTTTCGCTTACATGGGGTCGATTATTCATCATTCGCTTTTTTAATCATTCGATGATATAATATAGACCCAGCATATTCAGTTACATACAGTTCTGAAAAGATTTCTGAAACTGTTACATATCACAGTCCCCTGTACCTCAGCCATCACAGTTCCCCACCCCCTTTTCTTTCTGATTTGGTTTCTCTTTCTCTACTTTGCTTTTGCTTACTTTGTGTCTTTGTACTCTGCCTTAATTTCACCAAAACAAGACTTGTATACTGTTGTTGTTGTGTCTTTCGGCTTTTCCCGGTTAGGGGTCGCCACAGCGGAACTCCGGTCCGCTAATGATTGGCAGTTGATTTTTACGTGCCGAGTTGCCAGCCCTGACGCACAACCTTCAATGAAGGTATGCCCATTCACGCATGTCTCCACGCAGAAGATGCTCTAGCTGACTTGCATACTGTATTTCCACTAAATATAGTATGCATAACTTAAATAATGCCAGACAAAAAGAATGTAGAGATTCTGAAACTCCTCATTTTAAAACTCCATATTAATGTTTCATCTTTTTTCCCAGATATTACAAGCCCTTTGTTTCTCTGCTAAAATTCACTTACCCTAAGATACCCATGGCTACAGTAAAGCTAGAAAAATATTTATTTGGGATCCCAAATATGGATCACCCTATTATATTGTCTCTGATTGCCTGGCTCATGTTCTCTCTGTTTTTCTCTAAAACAAAGGCTGTCAACATGAAAGTTAAGGAGGGGTTTCTTTAACTTCTGCAACAAACTATTTCATTAGCTATAGTGAGTACAGTTTTCACGACAAGAATGTGAATAAGAGAATGCATATCTATGTTGAATTTTAAAATTCAATTTTAAAATAAAAATGTATTTACCACTGTCAGCTAAAAATACATTATGACAATGCTAATCCCCCAGATTTTCAAAAGCTTGCACGGCGTGCATGATTAGTGTTAGATGAAATTTTGCCAATATGGCGGCCGAGCGATTCACGTACATGCACATTTGACGTGCGCGAGTGCTGTAACACTAGTTCTGCATGTCCCCAGCCCCCGTATGCAAATCACCCCATTAGGTGAAAACCATGCAAATGAGGTAGAATTGCCATCCAGGAAGCAGGAATCAGGGAGTGCAGGACTACCATAATATGCAGAAATGTACTCGGTTAATAACCGAGTACGGCACTGCAAACTGCAAAACAGAGCTATGACAGCTCCAAATAAAGGCTGCATTGCATTGAGGAAGCATGCCAATGGCCAAGTAGAAGGCCATTGGCATTGCAAACAATGCCAAATGTACAAAATACAACCTTTATGATATGTCCGCCGATCACGTCCATTGAAGCATAGGGCAGCAGTGTGCAAACGGGACTGGTGGGGAAACAAGAAAATAAACCTAAAAACAACACTCCAACTAAAATCAGTATTCCGCCATGCAAGTCAATGGCAGGCAAAAGACAACCTGGCCAGTGAGTAGTGGTTGCTAAGGGGGAGGCACAGTGTGACACATGTAACTATGCATTAGCAGGCAATTCTATGCAAATGAGGGGAAGGATAGTGAATCCCAGTTTTCCCCAGGGTGTGAGGCAGGTCACAAGAGTGTAAGAGTATAAATACCTGGGTGCAAGACTAGGATATAGGTGACATCATGGGGGTGTGTGTCAGGCAAACTGTAAGTGGATTGGAGCCCTGTGGTTCGGGATTGCCCCTAGCTTAGCACAGCTAAGCTAGGGATGTGTCTAAACTTGCCTAGCACCCTTTACAAACTGTAAGAGGGTGTGCGTGCCACACACTGGGTTATACAGGAAGAAAAAAGAAGTTAAAACAAGAAATAGCAGCTCTGTGCACATTTGAACAGGGAGGCAATGGGAAGGAAAAAACAGCAGTAGGAAGGTAATCAAGGAGTACTAGCTGAGCTGCCAGGTGAAATGTATCAGAATCAGCTAATTACACAGGCAGCAGACCAGCTCAGCCCAGAACACTACTATAAACTAAGCAAACACCCTCCCTTCTGGTTTTTCCACACTCTACACCACCAGTGTATACAAGTGGGTAAATTTTAATAAACAAACCTACAAAATGAGAAGGGCTGCAGCAGGCAACATAGTGACTGGTGAGGATGTCAATGCTGCCAAACAACCCACAGTGAGGAGACAGTGAAGAGTGTACAGACCCAGGGTAACCTACCAAGGGCTACATGAGCTGGAGATAGTGGAGCGCTATAGGGTGGACAGAGACCTCATACAGCAAATTGTTGAGCTGTGAGGCCACACCTGACACACCAAAATGGCTGAGGGGAACCCATCCCAGTGGATACCAAGGTATGTGTAGGCCTAGGTATACTAGCCACAGGTACCTCCCAAAGCACAACTGGGGATATCATGGGCATCTCACAGGCATCAGCATCCAGAGTATTCCACCAGTTCCTGGATGCCATGTCAGCACATGCCAGTGAACACGTATATTTCCTCAACACACTTGAGGTGTTGACCAACAATATGAGTCTCTTCCACCAAATGGCAGAATACCCTGGGGTAGTGGGTGCTATAGGCTTCATGCACTTATGCATCAAAGCACCACCCGGTGAGCAGGGTGGGGCCTACATCAACTGCAAGGGCATCACCTCCATCGACTGCCGGGTTGTATGTGATGCCCAGTGCATTATAATGTATGTGTGTGCTGGTTGCCCTGGAAGCTATGATGATTCACACGTATGGCATCTGATGCAGCTGTACCACAGATTTGCTGATGTGGACATCCCCTACGGTCACCTAGTGGGGGATGCTGGGTACCCACTGGAGCCATGGCTGATGACACCCATCAGAAATGCACACACACCTGAACAACAATGCCATAATGAGGCACACGCACAGGCCAGACATATAATAGAGTGTGTGTTTGGGATGCTCAGGTCACGGTTCCGGTGACTGGACACATCTGGTGGAAGCTTGCAGTATTTACCAGCTACATGTACCCAAATCATTATGGTATGTGCTATGCTACACAATATGATCCTGCAGAAACAGCTGCAGCAGGAACAGCATGGGGCAGAGCCACACAGCCCCCCACCAATGCCAAGGCCTGTACAGGCACAGAGTGACTCGGAGGAGGAACAACCTGAGCCTGCCCCAGTAGGCAGAGGGAGGCGTACCCAGTATGCCCTGGCCTTGGCAAAGAGGCAACGCATAGCATATGCAGTGACACAGCAGGGACCCAGGGAATGACACCTCTCTCTGACTCGCACAGATAGTAAAAGGGATGCCAAACATGACACTACCTGTGCCCAACCATGTATAGGGAGTGTACTATGTGCATCTGACATAGGCAGCCTTCCACCACCATCCTCAAGTCCGGCACACCTTCAAGGTAAGTCAATCAACCTACCAATTGCCAAATGGGGTAGAATTTGTTGTTACCTGTAGCTATGGTATGGATGCGACCATGCAAGGGAATTGGGTGGCTGAATGTTAAGACAGCAGACAGTAGACACCCATAGTGGCACCATGACATCTGTAACATATACTGGAGTCACCATAGTAGCCAGTACTACACAGGGTGACAAAGCCACTGCAGGAAATGGGCTGAGTGACGTGTGTCCATAAGAGCCACACATGCCAGTCAGGAAGGTTCACATACCCAGCAACAGTCTCAGCCAGCAGTACAGATGAAGACAAATACAAACAAATTTTGTACTATGGCCTCTGAATGTGCCCTTTGGGTAACCCCTCCCCCAGGCCTACACAGACAGACCACAGCAGGCCAGGCAGTCAGATGTAAGTTGTGAAGGCTAGTAAGTCTGAAACTAATATGTAGGTAAACAAAGCTAGGATCTGTAGTACACTGATATGCCTCTAGCCAGCAGATAGGTAAGACTACAGACTGAAATGGAGTACCTGACATACCAGTACAGTCCCAGCAAATGTGCACAAGTGTCAGGTGTGCCCCCCCATCCAATGTACACTTATAGTAACAGTCAGGTGTGCCCCCCAACTCCTGTATAGAGCAGTAGAAACAGTCAGGTGTCCCCCCGCTATGCAGAAATATAGCAACAGTCAATGCCAAATGACCGATGGATACCCTGCAGACAAAGAGTGCTACCTGTCGGTGTACAACACAAAGGTCAACTAACTGGACTTGATCCACACATGCAGCACAGATGGCCATACTGGGCATGCTCACACACTTAAACACATGAAGACCATGTCTGCAAACACCAGTCTGGCATATCTGGCAGTCGCAGTTCTCACTGCAGACACATGACAGTATGCACCACTCCTGCCTTGCACACACAGTGGATAGGAATACAAGCATATATGTAAGGACAACACACTATAATAAGCCTAAGGTACACGGGCATAGATGTGTGGAAGAGGGTGACCGTGACAAGGAGCCATCCGGGCTTTCCCACCCAGCACATCCAAAGGGCCCCAAACTTATGAGGTGCGGGTGTAATTCACTGCAGATACTAGCCACCAGTACCTGTCAGTATGACAGACTATGTGGTGCATGTGCCAACCATGCAACATGACTGTACAAGGAAGTAGCCATCTAGTAGCTGTATACACGTACCTGTGACATATGACCCCGTGTGTGCCCACATGTGGCATGTCAACCCCTATGTGAATGGGAT
The DNA here is from genome assembly GCF_019279795.1 of Protopterus annectens. Classification (NCBI taxonomy): domain Eukaryota; kingdom Metazoa; phylum Chordata; order Ceratodontiformes; family Protopteridae; genus Protopterus; species Protopterus annectens. The sequence goes on along the minus strand of NC_056725.1, from coordinate 1,998,696,550 downwards.
ATGGCCCATGCATTCACTGCCTTCCCCATAGCAGTATTATGACAAGCCTGCTGAGGTCATTCAATGTGAATTACACTTTTGGGAGGGCTGTAGCTCATTAATCTCCATGGCGCATCCCATAACTGCGGACTGCTGTAGTGATAAACTAGTTAGGTAGCAGTTCTAACCCCAGACCTGGCAATTGTGTAAGTGTGTGTTTTTGTGCATGCCTGTCTGCCTCTGACTGTGTAGAGAGAAGTGCTTTTTAGGCTACTCACACTCCATACAATACCTATGCTCAACTTTGGCAAGGCTGCTGATGCCACTCACCTAGAAATACACCTCTGGGAAAGCGATAGCTCAGTAATCTCTGTAGTGCGTCCTGTAACTGCATACTGCTGTAGTGTGATAGCATAGTTAGGTAGGTGTTCTAACCCAAGACCTGGTAACTGTGTGTGCCTGACTGAGTAGACAGCAATGCTTTTTCGGCTACTCACACTCCGTACATTTCATATACTCAACTTTGGGAAGGCTGCTGGTGTTACTCACCTAGAAATACACCTCTGGGAAGACGACAGCCCAGTAATCTCTGTAGCGTATTCTGTAACTGCGTACTGCTGTAGTGTGAAAAAGTAGCTAGGTAAGTGTTCTAACCCCTGACCTGGCAACTGTGAGTTTGTGTGTGTCTGACTGAGTAGAGAGCAATGTTTTTTAGGCTACTCACACTTTGTACAATTCATATTCTCAACCTTTGCAAGGCTGCTGATGTTACTCACCTAGAAATACACCTCTGGGTAAGTGCTAGCCCAATAATCTCCGTAGCATGTCCTGTAACTGCGTAGTGCTGTAGTTGATAACATATTTAGGTAGGTGTTTTAACCCCAAACCTGGCAAATGCATTTGTGCATGAATCTGTGTGTGTGTCTGACTGAGTAGAGAGCAATTCTCAACCTTGGCAAGGCTGCTGATGTCACTCACCTAGAAATAGACTTCTGGGAAAGTGATAGCCCAGTAGTCTCCATAGCACTTTCTGTAACTGTATACCGCTATAGTGTGATAAAGTAGTTAGGTAGGTGTCTAACCCCAGACCTGACAACTGTGTGTGTGTGTGTGTGTGTGTGTGTGTGTGTGTGTGTGTGTGTGTGTGTGTGTCTGACTGAGTAGAGAGCAATGCTTTTTAGGCTACTCACACTCCATGCAATTCATATTCTCAACCTTGGCAAGGCTGCTGATGTTACTCATCTAGAAATACAGGGATAACAGATGTAAATTAGCTGAGAGGCTGGGGTGCAATACCCATACATGTGACATCAAGGCCAGCCAATCACAGTTAACAACCCCACTGTGCCTTCACATGTGACCCACAATGGACATACCATGCCTGACAACATGCCCTGTATGGACAGATGACACTGACATCAGGGAATGCTGTTAGCATGCTATCAATGTAGGTGCAGGGTACACCTGCTGACCATTACCAGTTCTTGCCACAGGTGGGCAAGACTGGCACATCTAATGATAATCTGTGTTCACAACATGGGCCAGACACCCCAGGTACAGTTCCACATGTCACTGTACATGCATGTGGGAGGTATGCACATCCTAGACCCCATCCATGTCATGTACTAGGGAACACATACATGGTTAGTGATGCACAGCATTGGCACACACAATAGTCACCCAGGTGACTGGATGGGGGATGCAATACCCATCTGTCTGGGCAAATGCAGAAACTACAGGCCTGAGCCACAATGCAGACAATTGTCATGTGGCCTAATGCCAAGGTATACCCATCGCCTACCCTTGTATAGCCTGCTGGCACTGTTGACCACCACATACCCGTGCAGACATGGACAGTGAAGCATGCTGTCTGATGTCTGACACCTCCTCAAACTCACTGCCCATACGACCTCCATATGACCCATGTGGTGCATGTGTTACCTGCACATTGATGTGTTGTGGCAGCCCCACTAGTGATGAGTTGCACTCCTGGCCCTGCCAAGTGTGTCAGTGTGTGTGCGTCCCAGTGTGAGTGTGCCTGTGTTGATGCTGGCACCTGTTCCTGCAGATAGGCACGTGTACATCACCTACTGTGTATCTACCGTATCGCTGTTGCAAATGTCACTCACCATCACATATATGTTCTGAGTGCTCCCCACCAGATAACCCATGTGGCGCACCCAATAACTGCATTGAACTGTGATAGCACTACATAGTTGCTAGGGGTTTGATGCCCTGTGCTGGTAGGTGTGTGACACAAGCATGCTTCAGTTTTACTCTCCCACCCCTCCCTGACATGTATTTGCCTCTGTCTGCCTCCCCCACTCCCTCTCTGGTGGATGTGGAGACCCACACCTGCTTTGCTTAGGCATCATTATGTGTATTTTAAATGATGTTCATGATCAGCTGATGGCCTCTGCATGAATTGCAGCCCTCCCCTACATGATTGCATGTGGAACAGCTGTGGTAACATTCCCATAGCGAATTGCATGGAAATGCACTTGAATACCGGGGAACAAAATGGTGGTGTTGGCCCTTTTCTTTCACTGTGAGCAGGAACTAGATATGTCATTTGGCAAACAGCATCTCAGATGGATTGGGGATTTACCTCTAACAACATACATTGTGGAAAGAGGGCAACAAACAGGAGGGGGATGTGCCTGACCTGACTACAGACTGTAAGTGCTACTATATTGCATTTGGAGTAATGTTGGTTTAACAGTGTTTGTCTGGATATGCCTGTTGTACATGTCGCAATACCTGCCATGCCAGTTCCATATATATGAGGAATCCCCATCTGCAGGGTCATCTGCAGACTGGCCAGTGTTGTGCCTTTGGTTTCAAGTGTCAGCCACGGTACATCTATCTGTGGAATGCAGAAGGTAGTATGAGGATTGCAGTCTGTAGATTGTGAAGGCCGTAACAGTTACTGACTACATATCCCTCATTGGATATTTGTTGCAACAAACCCCATTACAATGGTAATTTTATGAGGTTATCACAGCAACATGTCCATACTGGCTCTGTGTATGTGCTGTCAGCCACACCTCTGTCAACCTTTGTACATATGTCGTGCATGAAGTGGTGCATATGTGCTGTACACTGTAAATAGTGTCATCATATCTGATAACAAGCCAGTGATATATCAGATTGCTACACATGTCATGTACAGTAGGGGTTACATTTCATGACATAACCTTGACATTCTGTGGATGTTTGTACAGTACTGAGGTCTGTGTACTTTAGCTTGTGTACAGACTGTGGTAGATGTCACTGTTCTAGCTCCCCTTCTATCTGATGTTACATGCTGCCCCACTGTATGGTACTGTTTTGCCATACATGTTTGTACGGCCATGCACACACATGTCCCATACCACAGACATCCATCAGACCAAACTGTGTAGCAGCCCAGTGTATGTAGGGTCATTCTGTGAGTGGCACATATGAGGATGGTGTTGAACAGATAGTCCATATACTGTAATATTATGGTAGCTTACCATATGTGGCTGTGGCTGTGTTTACATTGGTTGTGGTTATGCACTTTCACACAGGTGTAGCTTACCCAGTGCTGTGACATGGCTGTTGAGCCTGCTATATATGCAGGTACATGTGCATTCCCCCGTACGAGATGTAGGCCACTATTGAGCCAGTCTGCCTGCAGCCTACACAGTGCATTGTTACATGCATAGCAGCTTAGTATACTTACCCAGTGAGATGTCATGTGCAGATACTTGCTAGATGTACTGCTGCTGGGCCTCCCTTAAAAGTCATGTATGTCAGACAGAGCAGTGGGATACTGTACAGATGCATGTCAATATCTAGTGGGTAGTATGTGTCCATGGCACCCCTGTATCAGCAGTTATTATGTGTCAGGCCAGACAGGAGTGTGTGAATCCAAAACCTATGGTGGCAAATGTATACCAGTCATTATGTGTTATACCCATCTACATGGCTGTCTACATCCATATTGTCAGGTCTGGTACACATGTTGTGCACTAAGGGATTATGTGTATACCTCTGGACTGTACAGGGTATGTCCGAAGTTCCACATATATTAGCTAGTATCTCTGCTGCACTCCACAGGGCCATTACATACTAGCGGTGGTACTTTACAATGATTTCCTTAGGATGTCTGTCAGTAGCCAATGGAATACATGTTATAAGCAGATGTCAACTTCCACACACACCATTTCTGTGAAGACAATCCCAATGACAGTAGCAATAGTCTAGTAATATACCTGCTATACATACCTGACATCCCCTTGCACTATGACTTTGGGACTATAGGGGCTGGGGTAGGGCTACACTTCATGTCCAGGATATATGGTCGAAATATATGGACATATACTTATCCAGATAACCATATATATATATATATATATATATATATATATATATATATATATATATATATATATAATTACACATGTGTAGTACTTCCAATTACCACTGTCATGGCAACCACCCACTATGTATTCCTACATCATGTGGGTCTATTCCCTGTACATTTCCTGTGTGATGGACATCCTTCCTGTGTGTGGGCATCAATGTTACAGATATCAGGTAGTAATACCTCTTACAGGAGAACCTGCACACTCAGAGCAGCCACATATATATAGGGGGATCAGGAAATACAGACAGACTGTGAATAGAGTTGTGTTATGCTTTGTGTAGTACTGGTGTTAGAGGGTGTGTGTGTGTGTGTACATACTAGTTTACCTTGGAATGCAGTCTGTCTACATAGCTCACTACTGTGGGCCTATCCTCTTGCTGGACAGAGGTATGCCTATCATATGTTGTCTGTCCACCACACAGGTCCTGTGTCAGATATTACACTGGCATTGTGTGTGTTGCATGCTATCAGTACATGGCTACATCCATTTGTGTTCCTGATGTCTTATTCCTGCATAAGGGTATGTTGCAACACATCCTGTAACACTAGCATGTTCCAGGGTGTGTAACAGCAATATTGCGAGTATGGCCCTGTGTTCCTGCCTTTGTCCTCCACATATATGGCAGGCTTTGTCCTACTGTGATACAGTTAGGGGTTGTTATATAATGGCCTATTATTAATTACTGCTAGCATTCCTGCTATCATCTCAGTCATATCGTGGACTCCCCACAACATTTGTTGGTCAGGGTCCATACATGTGACAGATACAGTGACATTACCACAAGTAATGACTGTTCCCCTAGGGCTTGACTACAGGGTGTAATTGGAGGCTGCTGAACTACATCTGATATTGTTGATTGTTACTTATCTTGAAGGCAAATCCTTTGTCTAGTGTTGTACGAATTGAAGGGCTTGGCCTGGACACCATAGTATGTTATATAACCGCACTGTCTGCATCTACTGTTTTGTGTGGGCATTGCATCCATCACTGGTTATATATTTCAAATTCTATGTGCAGTCAGTAATGGCATACATTATTGTATAGTACACAAATAAAGGTTGTCTGTGTATACATACCTTTGTGTCGTGTCATGTCCTTTGAATTGTGAGTGGGTATATGTGTAATGCAAGTATTCCCTTTGTGGGGCTGGTTGCCACACTATGCATGTCACAGGTACCAGTTACAGGGCTTGTGGCTGAGAGATATACATTGCACCCAGTACGTCCACACTACTTCTACATATGTATGGCTACTAATACCTTATGTCTGTGTATATGTGTATGTACCTATATATCTCATATATCTTATCTATATATATATATATATATATATATATATATATATATATATATGTATGTATATATATATATATATATATATATATATATATATATATATATCTGAGCATAATTGTCAATGTATAGATGTGTGTGCATATCTGTGCCATTGTAATGTGTACCCCTTCAACATTGTACATTCCCTACGGTAGAATGACTTTTCTGCATGATATGTTACAGATATTGCCCTAACATGTGCAGGTGACTTGGATTACTGTTAGAGCATTGTAGCTGTGTTGTGGAGGGTCCTGATCTCAAGTACTGCATGTGCTGGATATTGAATTGCACACCATATCCATTTGGGCTGGGGGGGTTATATAGCAGTAATTACCAGGTGTCATTCATTTGTGCTCCCACCCTCATTAACTGTGCTTATGGTCTGTTATGTTGTACGGAGTGGTTCAGGATTTATTTCCCATGTGGAAATGCTATACACATGTCTATCTGTATATATATATATATATATATATCTGCATAATTATATATGTGACACCCCCATATATAGAGACATAGATATGGACATTGATATAGCTCTAGATATGTATATATATATATATATATATATATATATATATATATATATATATATATGTGTGTGTGTGTGTGTGTGTGTGTGTGTGTGTGTGTGTGTATGTATGTGTATATATATATATATATATATATATATATATATATATATATATATATATATATATATATATATATATATATATATATATATACACTGAACATATTTATCTATCTGTGTACAATTGCTGTTATATGGTTATTTGCGAGTCATACATACACATATAAATAACTATAGCTATCTGTCCACATTTACTGATAAACAAACTATACAACAGAAGGAGGAAGCTACTACATGATAGAGCAAAATCCCAAAAAAGGAAGGCATCTCTCATCAGTGTTAGCAAAAAACTATGGGCACTCATAAAATCGTCTAAGGCCAGCTTCGAGAGAAAAATTGCACAGGACACTAAGGATAATCACAAGGCTTTCTTTAGTTATGTTAGGAACCTGGGTGGGACTTGCCAGATATGCTCAGAATTAATCCAAAATGACAAAAAATACACCGAACCCACAGACATTGCCAACATCCTAGCTGACAGGTTCAGCGCAAACTTCTCCCCCCCCCTCCCCACCAAAAGGGCAAATATCTATCCCAGCAGAGTGCTGCCTCCCTGACATCTCAGATGCTCAGGTAAGAGCCACCCTCTCCAAAGCAAAAAACACAGCATCAATGGGACCAGACGGTGTCCTGGGCTGCGTCCTACATGAACTCCAAGAAGAGCTAAACCCAAACATAAAACTACTGTTCAATCTCAGCCTTACCACAGGATATGCATCCAAAGAGTGGCGGACAGCAACAGTGGTCCCACTCCACAAAGGTGGTGCCTCAACGGATCCTGGCAACTATCACCCCTGACTAGCTTGGTCTGCAAAGCTATGGAAAGGATCATCATGGACCTCATAAATAAAGATATTGGGGACCTACAGACACTGGATCCTACCCAGTTCGGCTTTGTTAAGGGCAGTTCCTGCCTCTTAAACCTGGTCGATTTCTTTGAAACTGTCACCAAGACCATTGACGAGGGGAAGGTGGTCCACACAGCCTACCTGGACCTCGCAAAAGCATTCGATACAATACCCCACTCGGGCATTATAGATAAGCTCACCAGCTTAAATATAAACCCCTATGTCACTAGATGGGTTGCAAACTGGCTCAAGGACAGAACCCACATGGTTAGAATTGCTGGAGCCATGTCAGACTCCAAACCTGTTACAAGTGGCATTCCACAAGGCTCAGTCCTGGGACCTCTCTTGTTTGGTATATATTTCTCGGAGGTACAGGCCAACATGGAAGGACTGTGGCTGACCAAGTTCGCAGATGACTGCAAACTGGGCACCATAATCGACTCTCCAGCTGACACAAGCATCCTCCAAAAGGGCCTCATAGAAACAGACAACTGGTGCCAGAGCCATGGCCTCAAGCTAAATGCCAAAAAGTGTATAGTCATCCCCTTTGGCAAAAACAAAGTGCCCACAAATTACCACATAGGTGATAATCCATTAAGTACGGAAGAAGTAATTAGGGACATGGGGACCCAAGTTGATAGCAATCTCTCATTTGACAACCATGTGGCCAAAGTGGTTAGAAAAACATTTTATATAGCCCACCTAATCATGAAGGGATTCACATCTAGATCAGGGGAGGTCATCATGCCTCCTTACTCATCCCTCATCAGGCCCATAATTGAGTACAATGCCCCTTTTGGGATGTACCTTACCAGACACCTGCAGCAACTGGAAAGACCCCAAAAGTACCTCACCAAGAGGATCAAAGGGCTCAAACAGATGCCATATGCTGCCCGGTTAAAGAAACTCCAGCTCTACTCAGTGGCATACCGCCTGCTCAGAGGTGATCTGTGCCTGACGTATAAAGCCATGTCCAACCCGGAATTAATGGACATGCTGTACCTCAGAAAATCCAAATCCCATCGAGCTACATGCTCGAGAGACTTGAACCTTAGCACTGAAATAAATAGGACATGCTGGAGGGACAGATTCATAACCCAGAGGCTCCCTTCACTCTGGAATAAAATACCAGTCCAGGTTAGGCAGAGTCCCTCATTGACTCTCTTCAAGAGGAATCTTGATGAGTGGATAGGGTATCATAGGTTTACCACGGGTATCACTTCTGTGCCACTGTTAGACAGAGGCACAGTATACTAACCTTGAAAAAGGACATAGCAAAATTAATTAAAAATGGGTGGGATTTGTATGCGAGGCAGGACAAGAGGTGTAAGTTTCACTAGTTGATGTAGTGGTATAGAGTGTAAATTGGGGGAGAGGATTTTGCAAGGTGGTGAGCCTGTGCTGAAGTGTGCTTGTGGTGTTCCTTCATGTGTTATTTACATGTGTCCTGTGGGACAGCTGAGATAATATATGTGGGTTGGGGGTTCCAGATTCTGGCAATATAGTGGGGAAAGATGGTGTCACCTATGTGTAACTTTAAACATTAATAGACATGGGACAGGGGTTGATAGGTACGTGGTATGCATGGGGCACAAAGGGGGGAGTTAGTAGGGGAATTATCCAGGGATGTGCAGGACAGCTGCAGGGAAGGTCCACAGCTGGCCATGTCATCTACAACAACAGCTGTGCATATACACTGCATTTGGAGTTTGCGGTGGGCACTCACACCCCTGGGTGGGGGTGAGGACTACAATAATAACTTGTGATGCCAATTAGATCGGCTTGCATGCCTACAGTGGGGTGTTGCGACCATGTGTTCTTTGGTGTTATGTAGTGGGTTTTGCAACAACACATATGGTTATACTGTACTTTGCCATGTAAAATAGACAGTGTTGCAGTGGGACCCATATCAGGAATGGCTGCTCGTACAGAATTTCGCAGAATGTCCAGAGTTTTGCTTCATATTCTTGGTGTGTTCCTCTTAAAATCTGCACCTGTCTGGCAAATACCTAGGAACTGAAGTAATTAAATAAAGACAAATATTTGAGTTTAAGACTCCACATCCTTCAGAATATTCATGCTAATGCAAAACCTATTATCAACTTTCTAAGTTTGTAAGAGGAATATTTAAAATCTGTCCCTATTTGTCCCCCCAACATTTTAGGTTTTGTCCAGAGTTTTTGCTCTAAGAGGTTGAGAGGTATGGGTGGAAGCTCTGCCCAATTCGCAATATTAATTACATCCCTGGGGTGGTCCGAATACAACTGTGCCAGCCAACACCTGCATGCCTAGGCCCATAATTGCATACCCATAGTCCCCCCACCTGCCCCTCCTCTACAGCACTCATCCTTACTGTGGGTGCAGGTCAGGTCTAACCACACCACTACACACTGCCCACTCTCCACATCTCGGGACCCATGTCGTACGTTGTCTCGACCCATGGGTCATCAGGCTTGCCCAACCTTGTAGTCCGTGTACGTACACAGCTTGGATAGATAAATCATTACAGGCACTGACTCCGATCATCATCAATTTTTGGGGTGTCCCGCAAGGGATGATCCGGTCTCTGTTACAAGATTAGACTTGGCAGGTCCACAGTGTTCCCCGCACTGGTTGTGTCCTGCCTGTGGTTTGGGGAGTGGTGGATTGTTTACATTGTTTGTGTGTTTGTTTGTATGTTTCCCTTGTCTGGCTGGAGGGGGGGGATGCTACATGTTGATTGGGTCCCTCACCCCCACTGGCACAGTTGACGTCTACTTTGCTTAATCTGTGTAGGCAATGCTTACTGCCGCCCACACAGGCGTACTCCCACCTGCTGCCGCATACCCCCACGCTACTTCATGTACATGTCGGTTTTATACATGCTTACATCAGGTGTACATGGTATTATCCGCGGTGGTGGTGCTGCGGTAGCGTTGTCGCCTCACAGTAAGATGCTGTCTGGTTCGACTCTCAGCTAGAGCGTCTTCTGCGTGGAGACATGCGTGAATGGGCGTACCTTCGTTGAAGGTTGTGCGTCAGGGCTGGCAACTCGGTATGTAAAAATCAACTGCCAATCATTAGTGGACTGCAGTTCCGCTGTGGCGACCCCTAACCAGGAAAAGCCGAAAGACACAACAACAACAACGTCAGGTGTACATGTCAGGTATGACTGTTCACGAACGGTAATGTAAGGTTAAGTGGAATTCCAGTTTAGTATTTCTGGTTAGACTACACTCAGGTATTTGGGTTAGGTTTAGTTATGCCATACCTGTGTTGTAGAGTAGATGTGAATA